>NC_041395.2:286256829-286556829 GCF_900747795.2 Erpetoichthys calabaricus
GCCAATGCAATAAATTCAGTAATTTTCTTAAGCAGAAACACTGGTGCGATTCATCACTGAGTCATACCATGCCAGCTGTATAGGATGGTATTATCCACGTGTCATTCAGATAAATAAGATTTCCTTAAAATGTGGCTGAACTGAAAAGCATAATAGCGCATTTCGCAGCAACGTCCGTTTTCCCAAATGTAATTGGAGCAGTTAACTGCACACATGTCGCTCTTGTAACAATGTCGGACAAGTTGCATCAGCCAGGAATGAACCACCAAAAGGATGAGCTGGCATTACATTATATATAGCTGGAAACCTATGAAAAGAACAGCTCCGCACCATCCTAGGTTCTTTTTCCAACTAGTACGGCAAAAGGCAAGCAGTCCTTTTAAGGGTATGGAGTCACCTCAAAGTAAAGAGTAGAGAATTTGTCCATTGTGACGCTTGGTGCCATCACTACACTATAAAGGCACCTTCAGATAATGAATTTGCTTATGTAAATAGAAAACATTTCCACTCTATTAATGTACTGCTCTATAGTGCACAGAAAATATGTCTGTGTGCAAGCATGCTCCTGAACAGATGTGCTATGAAGAACCTGACCCACCAAATGATCAGCCAGATCAGACAATGTTACAGCTTCGTTTGAATGTAATTAGCTGAATGTAAAAACAGCTAATCAGATGCAGCATTTATTTTTTAACCAATTCATTTCATTTGTGTTCAGCATCACATAGTACAGCCCTTGTATTCCTTAGTTCATTGGCCACATCTCTTACAGCATCCACTAATACATTTTTTGTGACTGCAGAACAGTCCATCAGCACACAGCCAGATGGCTTCCCAGTGGTTTCCGAGGCATAGGTGTGTGTGCAACCAGCACACAAAGACGTACTTGGCATAGTAGCATCATCACTGCCTGACCATCACACAGGGGGCAGTTTTTGTAATATTGTCTGAAACAGAATAAACAGGCAGTGGGCTGCGACTCCCCTTTTCACATCAACTGTAATATCTGAAATATGCCTGAATTGTCAGTATTTCATATACTCTGTACAATTTTTTGTTACAGTAATCATTTCAATACTTGTACCATGTGTTGGTGGCTACTCACTCAGACACAGATTCCGGACACATTTCATTGACTCTCGGAGCACAGAGAAGAGAAACTATAATGCTTTGCATATCTTTGCACACTCAGCTGGGGTGTGTACCATAGGACTCCAAGTTGATGGGGCAGTGTCTTGACAAGTTAGGTGGAAGGCTGCTGTACTAGCGAAAGAAGATCTATAACATTGTGATTGCATTCTCTGTGCTACATAACGTGGCACAGCTTAATAATCTTCCACACTCTGACCTTGTCGATATAGAGCCAGATGTCCCACCTACCTAATAATAATAATAATAGTTTTATTTAAAAACATCTTTCAAAATACCCAATGACACCATACATTAGTATAGAATATTAAAACATATCATTAAACAGTAGAATATGTATTCATAATAAACTCAACAACAAATAATTAAAAAGGCCTACCTACCTACGATTGTGTATTTTGCACTATAATGGTAATTTCACTCGAAGGCATATATTAATTTTTTTTTATCTGATTCCTTTGCAGCTATCTCAACTGCCACATCTCTATCTCTAGACTGCTCTGGCATGACATTTCATAATAAGGCATTTCAGATTATAGAAGCCCTTTGCAGATCAAAATCAAGAGAGCTTAGATGTACTTTCCCCACTCTTGTTTCACTTACACTTTGCCAGTGATGACCATTCCACTTCTTCACCTTTACTTTAATGTCAGACCCAACTCCAACGTATTGCTGACACAAGTGCTTAGGCCTCCAAATAAAGGTTCTTTTGCCTGCCCTAGCTTCTGAGATGAGACGAGTTTTTGCCTCTTTTATCTTATTTGACATTGTCAAGCCTTACAGGTAATTTATTTCATTATATATGTGCTAGGTTGATGGTCCATCAATGGTGGTTTAAGGGTACCAACTGGGTGGGTTTCGATGTGTGTTCACATACTCGCATATAAGACTTTGTGATTTTTAAGTTGCGTTTTCTTATTTTTGTGGCATGTGCATATTTTCAAGAACTAATCCACACAAAGTTTTACAAATGAGACCCATGGTGGTCATGCTATAAAAAAAAAAAAAGAGAGAGAGAGCAGCACATGAAGCTGTGCAGTGAAGACCAGCCATGTACCGTATATCATTGGACTTAAGGACATGTCCTACTTTGACAGACCCGGAGAATTAATCCTGTTTCATCTCAAGCAGAGGAGCCTCCCTGGAAATCTGGAACTATGTTTTTATAATTGTCAAAGGCATTGGTAAAATAGATCCAGCAGAGTCCTTTCAGCTAAATGGTGAATGGCATACTTGAGAAAACTAGGGGAAATTAAGTGGAAGTGCATTTAAGACTGAAGACAGGAAACCTTTCTTTTCAAAAGGAGTTGTGGGAATCTGGGACAAACAACCTTGTCATGTCATGTAGTTGTACCTCGAGAACCTTTAAGAAGAATCTGGATAGGATGCTAAGACATCTTGGCTACTAGCTAAAAAATTGAGCTTAATAGGCTGGCTGATGTTCTCATTTGTCAAATTACTTTTGTTCTTATGAATTTCAGTGAGACTTTGTATATTAAAGAGGTATTTGCAAAACAAAGTCAATGATACTATAGCTGCTAAAAGAGAAAACATTGTTTATCTAGAATAGGACATTAGTACAGGTTGATCACCCCTAATCCAAAATGCCCGGGACGAGAAGTATTTCAGATTTTTGATCTTTTCGGACTTTAGTGTACTTGCATATACATAATGAGATATCTTAAGAACACCTTTGAACAAGTAGCGAAATGCAGCCAAATCAGCTAAATGACAACTCACACATATAACAATTCATATCACTGAGCTGCTGTTATAACTTCTGATGTGACAATCCTATTAAACCTCAAAAGTGATAAATTTGATGTATATATTGGATGCTACTTATTTGCACTGAAGAACTCGTTTGGTTTTTCATCAGGGAACTGGCAGACAGGTCAGGGATATCTCAGCCAACGTTCACTCCATTGTGCCCGCTCAGCTGGAAGCCATGAACCGACTAATCTGACATTACATCCAGTTTTCGTATGGTGTACATGTACATACATAAACAACCTGTTTTTTTTCCAATTTAAAATGGTAATTTACAGCAGTGTTCAGATTTACTAACATAAGCGAAGCATTACTGAACTCCTTTTGCAGTAAACGGGCCCAGTGAAAATGATGCTGCTTTTATTAGCCTTAAGCAGTGACGTTCGATTAATGCACAAGTCATCTGCAAGTTTAACAGTGCCACATGGAACTTGTGAAATGCTGCTTCGTTGTTAAGTAGAGCTGTTTGTTTCACAAACGTCACACAAATGTCAAAATTGTCAATTATGTGTTGATGCTTCTTCTCACACTAAGCTTCAAGGGATTTCCCCCACTCCCATCCTGCTGCCTTTTCTGAATGAATAAATCTGTACGCATGTAATTCACATTCACTTTTTAGGCATATGCATACTTCCACACTCGAATGTAAGTTTTTAAAGGAAACCCCTGGTGTGGAATTTTCTATTTGTGGCGCTCAAAGTTTAACCTATAGTATGTAACGTGCACATTTTTGAATGAGGCTTTAACATGAACAGTTTTTGAATAACTTACTTATTTTGTAGTTGGACCAATTTACTTTACTGTTAATTGTAAAATAAAGCATTAGCTGCTCTTTGATCTTTCATTTAAAGTAAGTTTGTATGATTATCTCTTACACGAAACAATGATTATAATCACTTTTAAAATATTAACAATTTCATTTTGTTTTTATTCATTTTGTGGTGTATTTAGACCATTGTGTGTGTATGCATGTGTATTTATTTACTGTATCTATCTGTTTATGCATTTACTTAAAGGGCTTCTGTAAAAAAGCTAAATTTCTCCCCAGAGTAGATATTAGTATATTCTTTACCTAAAGGTGAAATGTTTTTGGATTAAGTATTTATTGGATTATATTATGCCTGATTAATTCTATAAATTTATATGCATGTTATTCACATAATTGGTTATACAATTATTTTCTTAGATATCTTAATTTGTATCTTAATTCTTCTTTATTTATTTTAATAGATGTCCCCAGGGTCTTTGATCCAAAAATTCCTTTAGTGGCTCGTGAGATAATGCAGCGAATGATTCGACAGTTCGCTGCGGAATATACCTCAAAAACCAGCTCTCCTCAGGACTCCATCCAGCCCAACGGCACCAAGGACCAAAGCCTGCCGAAAACATCCTCATTTGCTCCTGCAGAGAATCCTGTGCTCAGCAAGCTTCTCATGGCTGACCAAGATTCTCCTCTTGATCTTACTGTCAAAAAGGTTGAGACTGAATCTAGTGACCAAGGTAATTGAATTTCACTCATTGCTTTTGACCGTGTTATATTTAAATAAAATATTGTGCTTGCTGCAGAAGACTTGTCAACATGGCGGCTATACTTGTTGGGTTTTACTTCAGCTGACATAAATTTCAGTTCTTTCCTTAATTCATAGTTGCAAGAGGTTTCTACCCTCAGAAACGTGACTACTCAGTAATGTCCCATTCACCTGCCTGTATTATTCAGGTTTACAAAAAGAATATGTCAAAGTACTTGTGTCATGAGTTTTGTCATATGGGATTATATTTTATTTAATAGGTTTTATAATAACTTCCTTTCTTGATTGTTTCCCAATAGCTCCCTTACCAATGGAAAGAAACTGAAGAGCCTAGGGCTATCAAATTAATCAAAATTTAAAATTTGAATATTCATATTAAAAATGGAATATTTAAATGTAGGTTAACAATTATAGGTGGTACATCTAATTATACTATAACTAATTTCACATTTTTCTCCCGGTGTGTCTGTATAACATGAAATACTTGTGACTCGTGCAGTACTACTTAAAAATGCAGATAAAATAGGGCTGTGAGTTTGAATGTCACTAATCGAATATGATTTGAATTTATTTGAATAAAGTTTTTATTCAAAGGCAAGAGCAGACATTTAATTGTACACTGTGTTCTAAATTATTATGCAATTGACAACAGTATGATTTTATTAAATGTAAACATTTTACTTTATTGATGGAGGTTTTTGCTTTTATTTCTCATATTTTTAAATAAGTATCCGACACGGTGGGACGTTTGTTAGTAGGTGGTCATTATTGATGGGAAACTAATGACATTGTTCCATGTTATTAAGCAACTTGCAGTTCTCATGCAATAAGGGGAGCAATAAAGGTCTTTATGAAGGTGAAAAGAATTAAATAGTGCAATTATTGCAAAAGGCATGAAAACAGTTAACATTTTACAAAAACTGAAAGAAGATCATTGAACTGTGAAAATATATAAGTGATGCAGAGTATAGCCAAATTTGGTCAGATAACGACTTATTCAGAAATGTTTGTCATAAAAATTAATCATATTAAAAGGGTAGCTAAAAAAACGCAGGCATTTGAAATTGGAGTCTCAAGAATCAGTACCAGAAAAAGTCATTTGAGCAGTAAGTGCTTGTTCAGCAATGAATGATTTCTCATGAAGCAATCAGGTTGGAACAAAAAACCTGAAGCCACTGCCGGACCAGGACCGACATTGCTCAGCCCTGATTTAAAGGGTCTGAGTCTTAATAGCAAATAAATTAAGTTAATTAGTAGCAAAAACTAGTCACTAATTAAGAAAATGGTTAGAATGAAAACCTATAGCCAATGTGACTCTCCAGGATCAGAGTTGGCCACCCCTGTGCTAGATTGTTATATTGATTAATAATAACTTAACAGCTGTACACCTTCACAATGTAGCTTTTCATTGTACAGGTGTGCTCATAGCAGATTTTAAACACTTCTCAGGTACAATTAAAAGTATCTTAATCTGATCCGTGTTCTAGTTCTCTCTTAAACCTGAGATGCTTGGCTATTTTATGCCACTATATTCTAATAAAGGCAAATTAAAAGTAACTGTCAATTTTTTTTTCCTTTCATCATAATGCTTTAAATCCCCACTTTACTGACACTGAAATGGCTCTTTATTATACCTCTGCGAGGACATGGTATCATACAATTAGTCTCAATCTTGCATGACTGCTGGCTTGATTCATACTGCCCAAAACAGTGAGGCATCATTAAAAACACTCAGTCCACCCTTATTACATTTTTCCTGCATATGTAAAGTAGAAAAAAGGACTCAAATTTAGTTTAATCTTTCCTTGCATTCCTTGACAGCTGGCTCAACCTGCAGAATTCAACTGGTGTCCTGCATTACAAACTTATCTAATTGAGCCGCACACTATATCCGCCTTACACTAGGTGTTTTTTTTTATTTTATTATTTCTATTATTAATAACTATATCCTACACCTGTTGTAATTTGGTTTTAAAGTTTTCTCTTTGCCAGGAAACTATTAAGTTTAAGTTAGCAAAGTATAAACGCCCAAATTCATTTTGCAGAGTTTTTAAGTTGCTGTGAATATAAATATCTGCTAAATAAAAATTGTGAGGACTGAGTTCAAAAGGATAATTACAGTGCAACATTTACTACTATTAATTTGTGAGATACAAATTGTCTTGCTTATATTAAAGATAGACAGACTGTACCATCACCAGTCTTCTGGCTTTAAGGTCTAACCATATCGATATTCACTAGGGATGCTTCAGTTTATCAATCGTAGATCTAAATCGGCCAATTTCCACTACAAAAGACTTGTTTGGTGATCAGTAAATTGTCCGATCACAAAAAATATTTTTTTAGCCACTGCTTTTCTAAGCTTTGTCAATTTAGTTGCAGTGCTCCTTTATTTGAGGTATTATGGTAGTTGATCAGTGTTTTTTGACGTGAACTTCATGTAATGTAAACAAAGTTCAGGAAGACGAGGTTTGTTTTAGCAATGAGTGAAAGACGACTGGAATATTAACCTTTATGTTAAAAAAAAATGGAGTAATGAACTGAGATGAAGGAATATAAGGAGTCATCCTATGCAGTTAGACAAATGGCAAGAAAACTACTTTAATAAATTCAGACCTTTTTATTTTGTCCTTAAATTAAAACAGGTGTCATTTGAACTTGGATGGTGAGCTTGTGTTAAGTTTAGTAGCTTACATTTTTAATTGGAGAAAAGGAATAAAAATGAATTTGAAATTACTGCTTAGTAAATAAAACCATTTTTTTTTGTTAGAGAAATTGTGAAAACTAATTGTTTTAATTAAGCTTTATTTCAGATAGGTACATAATAGAAAAATGAAACAATATGGCATCTTGTAACTGTGAGAAGCATATGCATTATGAATAAATATTTTTGTACATATTAATGTATGTATTTTAAGGAAATTTTATTTTAGTATAGTCACTGAAGAATAGCCTACAGAATTTCATTTTGTTAATTAAAAATGAAGAGTTAACACCTGAGGGGTATAGTTTAATTGTAAAAATACCAAAATTAATACTTTAACACTAGACTCCCTGAAGCCTACGAAAAAAGTCGTAATTCTGGACCACCTTAACTCCCCTCACATCTCCTCATCAGCGTCTTTGTTTTGCAAATGTGTCAATCAGCAAAGGCAGCAAGCAGCCTGCTATCCCATTCCTCACAAATGCAGCTGAAGTTCTCCCAGTTCAAGTCTCTTCATCTGGGTGTGAGGTAGGTCTGGAATTGTATAGGGTAAATAATATATTGTTATTTGGAACACATGCATTTCATGTGTGTTCCATGTCTGCAATGATCTGGTTAACACTAGAATCCCTGAAGCCTATGAAAAAACTTTTAATCCCGGCCCATCTTAAATTTCTTCACATCTCTCCATCAGCGTCTTTTGTTTTGTAAATGTGTCGACCAGCACAAGTAGCAAGCAGCCTTCTGTCCCATTCTCCACCCAAATCCCCACCCCCCTAGGCAGAGCTCAACTCGGACACAAAGGCTCCTTATCTGCATGTGAGGTGCCTGGAGATGTATAGGGTAAATAATACAGTATATCATTATTTGGAACACATCCATTTCATGTGTGTTCCATGTCTACAAAGATATGAATAAGTGTAGGATGAAAAGAAATAAAATGTGAGGAAAGAAATGCTGAACACATACCTAAAGGAGAAACTTTTCCCATGTTATACTAATCATGACATGATGTGTATAATGTGTGAAGACTTTAGTCCAAATGTCAAATAAATCTGTGCACTTTTATTCAAGAATATAACCAAAGTAAAAAAAAAAATTAATTCAATTTACATGTTGCTATCAATGAGTTACAAATCCAAGCTCAAATGTCAATCGACAGAAAGTTCGTACATATTCCTGTGTGTTTCAGAGGTATAAGCTGTTGTCTTATAACTGAAAAGTTGCAGGTTCGAGTCCCGGTGCTCCCTGTTTTGAGTAGTGAGCTGCAATTTATTATTATTACTATAATATAATAAAAGCATCCATTTGATTTGAGTCTGTAACACCCGGTGTAAATTTTGGCTACTTGTAAAAGCTTTTTTTTTATTTATTTTTTATTTAGTTTTATTCGCTTAGTGACATTCATGTAGTACAACAAACTTGCCTCTCCCTCTCTGAGTTGATGTTGTTTATCTCCATTCTTTTCACAGGAGCAGCAATGACCACAGTTCGTACTGTGATTAATGCCTTCTCAGAACTATTTTTTGAACCGGCTATCAAAGATACGATGTCCTGTGACTGCTTTCAGACTGGACAAAGGCAGAACTGTAACAACAGATAGTGTCTTCACAGCACTTTTGCTGGCTAATAGACTGCTGCATCGCAACACAAGTCTGTTTGGCACCATAAAGTAAAATGGGACTTCCGCCTGCAGCTAAAGTCATTTTAGTACACAAGCAATTCGCTACGCTAGTGTTTAGATCTGGCAGTGTCATGCTGATGGTGCATGCGCCCAAAAAGAAGAAGCCTTTGATTTCAGTCTGTAACAGCCGGTGTAAAGTTTTGCTATCTATAAAAGATATCGCTGAATGGGTTTGAGCAGACACACAAATGTTGGTGAATCATGTCTGCTTGGTATCTTGTTGTCACTTGAATTTTTTCTTATTCAGTTTCATTCTTGAATAAAAGCACACTTGTTTCGTTATACTTTTGCAAACGTGTTTATTCTAAATTCCAGTAACCACTTGAATTACATCGAATCTGTCTCGGCCTTTCTCGCGCACGCACACACACATTCATACATGAAAGCATCACTATTTGAAAACGCTATGTCATTTGAACATTTTTCTTTTCTCCAGTCTTGCCTGTACTTCCACGTTATGGTGCATTATACTGGAAATGCAGACAGACTACTTACAGTACAGTACAGTAGCATAACAGACAATGCGAGGCAAGAAATGTTGAACACATAACTAAAACAAACATGCATTTTATAGTACTAATGACAAGTGAGCTGCTCTTATTGTTACTATTATAGATTAAAAACTTACATTTGATTTGAGTTTGTAACAGCTGGTATAATTTTATGGTACTAATAAAATTCAGCATTTTTTTTTTATTCAGTTTTATTCTCCTTTAGTCATATTCACAAATAAAATCTGACACTGTTAGTTTTCAGATAAAGATGTGGTATTACAGAGGTGAACTCAGATGAGGATGAGAGTTCTACATCGGAGAAAGAACAGAAACCCACAAGAAAAGTCCAGTCACACTTAAGAACAATGCAGCTGCGCCACACGTAAAGGTGAAAGATGGCACTGTTTGGAAAATTACATTGAAATGCTAGAAAAATTTTTTGCAGCCCCAACTGGAAGAAATGGATGTGGTGGATGCCTTGTTTCAACAGGATGGAGCAACAGCTCATACGGCGTGGAGATCCATGCAAGGTTTGCGGGAGATGTTTCCGGGGAAGCTGACCTCCCTGCACGGCAATGTCTGGTGGTCTTCACATTCGCCTCATCTCGCTCTGTGCAATTTCTTCTTGTGGGGCTATCTGAAGTTGAAGGTATATACACACCAACCTCAAAACCTTGAAGCCCTCAAGGAAGGTATTTGCAACAAAATCGCCACTGTTCCCCTTGAAATGGCCAAAAGATTCATGATAGCGTTCAGAAATCATCTCGAAGAATGTATCGCTAATGATGGCCACCACCTTGAAGACATCATTTTTAAAACACAGGAAAAAATCTATTTTGTATACCCTTTCTTGTGTCATAATGAAATTTATTTTAACTTGTAGCATTTTTATAGAATAAACGTTTGAAATATGATACTTCTTTTTGGCTCACCCTGTACCATAAATGTATACCAGCTGTTACAGAATAAAATCAAATGTGTGTTTTTATTCTATAATACTAACAATAAGAGCAGCTCACTACTCAAAACAATAAATGCAGGAAGGACACGGAATTCTTACTGCCGCACCACTGAAGCTGTCCTTGCACTTTAAGTGAAAGTGTTTATTTGATATTACATGATACAGTTCATGTCTGCATTTGGTCATTTATTACTAAAACATGAAAAAGTTTGTTTTAACGATGTGTTTACATAGATTGTTGTAGAAACAGAACACACATTCCCTATAGAACTCTAGGTACCTAACTCCCAGATAATCAAGGCTTGAGCTGGGAGAATCTTTTTGCACTTTCTGCGGCGGTTGGAGGTGGTATAGCAGGCTGCTTGTGTTGATCGACGCATCTGCAACACAAAAGATGCTGACGGAGAGGTGTGAAGTAACACAAGGCCAACATTAGTGTGTGTAGAAAGCAAACAATCTTTTGTTTATATTTGAATGTCAGATTTTGCCTTTCAAATTAGTTTACTTTTTTTTTTTAAACAGAAATTTAATAACTATGAATAATAACTAAAATTATTATTATAATAATAACTGTGAATAATAACTTTTGATCTTCACAGAACTCCCATGTCTTTTACATGTTTCATGAATGAATTAGCTGAATGTAATCAAGTTTTTCATTGCAGTGTTATTTAGGTGTTTTCTCCATGATAATTTGTTTAGCAAATGGTTTTGTTTACAGCAGTTAAGAAAAATTTGGTAAACGTTAAGTTGGAGTATTTTTCAGGAAACTATTAACAAATAACACTTAACAATTTTTAAAAGAACAAAACATGAAGCATATGTAGTAGTCTGTGCAAGAACTATGGGTGTCAGCCTCTTGGCTTTATCACATAAATAAATTAATCAAATCATATTGTACATATATGTATGGTGTGCATTGATTTGATAATTTTTGAATGAATAGAAAAAGTGATCATTTACTTATTTGGTTTGAATAATAACCTGCGCCTTACTCTTTTCTGGAAAGTTATGCTGTATTGATGATGGTGGTTATTCTTGTTGTAGCTTTCTTTTAATTTTTAAATCATGTTAGAATAGGAAGAACACAGTCAGTCAAGAATACAATTAACAAAACATTCCGAACATTTTTGTTTAAAATTGAAATAAATTAAGATAAATCTAACTCTCCTACCCAGCCCAGTTCAGAAAGCAATTTAAAATGTATTAGGTAGTTCCTTTTGTATACTGAGACAGCAATGAGATAAGGAAAGACTCTGTACAGTATCTTTATTTCAGAACAGCATTAAGTGAGTTATTGTCAAATTTCTAAAAGGCTTTGGACCATTCCTGACAGTGAAAATGGTTTTGTTTTGTAGCTTTAGATAATAAATCAATTTCTCATCTGCAGATGTATAGTGTGGATTAGGATTTTATTGGTTTTATTGTTAATAATTCCAGAATATTTTTATGTGCAGTCAAACATTTAAATTTGATGTACAAATAACACCCCATCATCTATTACAAAGAACTGCATGATTTTAGCTCTTTTGACATTGACTCTCCAGCCCTGTCTGTATGTATGGTTTTTAAAACAACCTGGTTTACTCATTGCCAGATTTCTAGCTACTGAATTTCATGCTGTTTGAAGCCGTCCTAAAGTTACAATTTTTTTTTTTTTTTTTTAGAAAAAAATAATTGGGCAATGCATTAATTCAGTCATAAAGATATGGGTATATCATTTTATCTAACAATAACTAAAAACTTTTCCTCACTATATTTTAAATTAAAATAGCAAGAATTGTCATTAATATAAATATATGCCCCAAAACTAGGCCATATCAGATACAAACCCAACAACCAAACTTTTTTTTTTTTTTTAATGCTTTAAACTCAGACTTCGCTCTGTCCATTTCCTGCAACTTTGATTTCATAAATTCTTCATACTAAACTCAGTTTACATTTTCTGCACGCAAAATGAAGAGCAGACGTTACAAATATTCTGAAAAATAATCTGGAGAAAATTGTTTTATTTATAAATTACTATACCATAACTTGCAAAATTCATTCAGATTTTTACCAAACAAAATGCACTTTGAATGTTTTTGTTATTGCCATACGTGTTAGAATGAGCTTCTAAACATAAAATGATATATATACAGTGTGTAAATATATGTAAATATTATTAAATATTCATATCCAAAAAAATGACTACATTATGAACATACTTAACTGAAGCATATGTACTATATATCTAAATGGTGGCCAGGAATTGCTCTTCCAGTATATGTACAGCACATCTTGTGAAGAAAGTATGTTGTGAAATTAAATTACAGCACAATAAAGTTGCAATCTCAGTTTTTACCAAAAAAAGTACATTGATTATTAAGTGTTGTTCTAATCACTGCATAGACAGCATAAAATGCATGCCTATATGGCTAAGTACAAAAAAGACTGTTTCACCGCCTTAATTGTTGCAAAATTCAGAAATATCTTTCCAAAAATAAGTTCAAAACATTTTGATTTGTAATTTCTCTGGTAGTGGAATAAGATCAGGAATGCTTGAAATGATCAGAATAATACCCTGGTAAGAATGAATAATGCATAGCAGACTTCAGCAAAAGTGTAAAGAAAAAAGCACAAAAAAAACAAAACCTTGTTTAATAAAATATATGCCAAACCCAGTTTCACACCCCAATTATAAAAGTGGTTCTAAAAAACTTATTTACAATAAAAAATTTTATGAACTTAATGATGATATGTGACACTGTATAGAACAATTTCAGTCTAAATGCGCATACATTGGCAGTTTGCAGCTTTCACACTGCCATGGTGTCCTTAGTAACATATCCTCACCCTCCCTCAGTGGCTGTTTGTAATGGGTGGGTGGATATGTGTGTCTGTGTCTTGTCTGTATATATGTATTTGTTTATAAATGTTTGTGTATGTAAGTAGAGATGCACATATTGTTATATGTATAAATACACAAATTATTTATAACAGTATTATGAGCTGTTAAGTAATTTGGAACACATACACATGGGTATACAATATGGAGGGAAAAAAAGCATCACCACCCCTTTCAAATTGGCAGTATATTGAAAAGAAAGCAGTACAAACTCACCTACTCTATAGATAGATAGATAGATAGATACTTTATTAATCCCAATGGGAAATTCACATTCTTCAGCAGCAGCATACTGATACAATAAATAATATTAAATTAAAGAATGATAATAATACAGGTGAAAAAACAGACAATAACTATGTATAATGTTAAATATTAACGTTTACCCCCCCTGGTGGAATTAAAGAGTCGCATAGTTTGGGGGAGGATCGATCTCCTCAATCTGTCTGTGGAGCAGGACAGTGACAGCAGTCTGTCACTGAAGCTGCTCTTCTGTCTGGAGATGACATTATTTAGTGGATGCAGTGGATTCTCCATAATTGATAGGAGCCTGCTGAGCGCCCTTCACTCTGCCACAGATGTTAAACTGTCCAGCTCCATGCCAACAATAGAGCCTGCCTTCCTCACCAGTTTGTCCAGGCGTGAGGCGTCTTTCCTCTTAATGCTGCCTCCCCAGCACACCACTGCGTAGAAGAGGGCGCTCGCCACAACTGTTTGATAGAACATCTGCAGCATCTTATTGCAGATGTTGAAGGAAGCCAGCCTTCTAAGGAAGTATAACCGGCTTTGTCCTTTCTTGCACAGCGCATCAGTATTGGCAGTCCAGTCTAATTTATCATCCAGCTGCACTCCCAGATATTTATAGGTCTGTACCATCTGCACACAGTCACCTTTGATGATCACTGGGTCTATGAGGGGTCTGGGCCTCCTAAAATCCACCACCAGCTCCTTGGTTTTGCTGGTGTTCAGGTGTAGGTGGTTTGAGTCGGACCATTTAACAAAGTCATTGATTAGGTCCCTATACTCCTTCTCCAGCCCATTCCTGATACAGCCCACGATAGCAGTGTCATCAGCGAACTTTTGCACATGGCAGGACTCCGAGTTGTATTGGAAGTCTGATGTATATAGGCTGAACAGGACCGGAGAAAGTACAGTCCCTTGTGGCGCTCCTGTGTAGCTGACCACAATGTCAGACGTGCAGTTCCCAAGACGCACATACTGAGGTCTGTCTTTAAGATAGTCCACGATCCATGCCACTAGGTATGAATCTAATCCCATCTCTGTCAGCTTGTCCCTAAGGAGCAGAGGTTGGATTGTGTTGAAGGCGCTAGAGAAGTCTAGAAACATAATTCTTACAGCACCACTGCCTCTGTCCAAGTGAGAGAGGGATCGATGTAGCATATAGATGATGGCATCTTCCACTCCCACCTTCTCCTGATATGCAAACTGCAGAGGGTCAAGGGCGTGTTGAACCTGTGGCCTAAGGTGGTGAAGCAGCAGCCTCTCCATGGTCTTCATCACATGTGATGTCAGAGCAACAGGCCGAAAGTCATTCAGCTCACTAGGACGTGATACCTTTGGGACTGGGGTGATACAAGATGTTTTCCAAAGCCTCGGGACTCTCCCCTGTTCCAGGCTCAGGTTGAAGATGTGCTGTAGAGGACCCCCCAGCTCCGATGCACAGACCTTCAGCAGTCGTGGCGATACTCCATCTGGACCCGCTGCTTTGCTGGCACGAAGTCTCCTCAGCTCTCTGCTCACTTGCGCTGTTGTAATTATGGGTGGGGATGTCTTTCCTATGCTGGTATCAGCAGAAGGATGTGTGGAGGGTGCAGTACTCTGAAGAAAGCAAGATAAAAAAAGAAAAAAAATCACTTGCATTATATGAAAAACTCCTTAACTTACCCCCGACCCCTTAACCTTGCCCCTGTGCAGTGCAAATTGACAACATACTAGAATAATACATGACAAATAAAAATCTTGCCAAAAGTACATTAAAAGAAAAAAGTTATCCTCACCCTAATCACCATTTAATATATATATATATATATATATATATATATATATATATATATATATATTCTTGCAAATAGCATTCCACTCAAAAGGCTGTGGCAGATATTTGAAGATTTGTCTGTTTCTCTCAGTGGAATTTAGTAAATTTAGCCAAGGAATCACTTTTGTTTCCCTTTCAATATCTCTAGGTCAGTAGGTATTGTAGCACAAAGATAAGCAATAACTTGAGCCTGGACAATTTGTGGATACAGTTGGGGAAAAAAAAATGTTTCTGATTTACAAGTAGGCAATCCAATAGATGGGGTAAGTAAAGGAAGACCTTGAAGCATTCACTTTCAAATTGCCTTATGATATACTGTGCATGACATGGGAAGACAAACGTGATAATGCTTAAGAGCTGAAACATCCCTCTGTTATTACTGGATAAAATCCTGCCTGTCAAATTAACCTTTTTGAAGTTACATGCTCATAAATGAGATGAGGGAGAAGTAGGATGTGATGCTGATGTTTGTCCTTCTTTGCAAAGAAATAAACATCAAAGAAGGTCTATAGACACATATAATATAGCATTTTAATGACAAAAAACACAAGAGTAACACTTCGTAAACAAACAATGTCCAGTAATTTTATATAAAAAAGTTAATGTGACATGCTGACAGCTATGAATAAAAGGGACAGAGTTTAGAGACTTAAGCTAAAGTAACCTTTAAGGAAAATAGAAGTTCATATCTCTTAGACAGTGATCTTACTTTGGTCATTTAGACTAAGTAATACTTTTATTATTATTAGGACAGAAATATACCTCAGAATATTACACATATTACAAGTAATTATTGTAGAGGAAGACAATGAATCATCTTCATGACTATTTTTGTGTAGAAGGGGTAATTTATAATATGCCTTGAAACCTAATGGAAAGATCTAAAAGCAATACTGTAATAAGCAAAGTTGGCTTAACCAACAACATTTTAAAACTCAAAATGGATTTGTAGTCGTTACATAATAAAAGTTTGCAGTCGGGGTCCTAGAGGGTAAAGGAAGCATCCCCAATTGATGCAATTTAAATACGGAGTATAATAGCAAATCTACAACAGTAAACAACACTGTTCAGAAAATTTAAGGGATCACTTAATCATCAGTGTAACACCAAGTCAGTTATGCTTCAGTGATATCAATCGGTCCAGTTAAGAGGCATAAGAGATTATGAATCAACTTCATCTGTTTTGGTGCAAATGAAAGTGATAACAGGTGCACTGGAGAGGCAACAACGAAAATGAAACACAGTGTAAGCCATGTGGAAAGAACCACACAGGAAAGAACACATACCAAAGAGGCTTCTAGAGGCACGCCATCCTGAGATTCATGTAAAGGCATATAATCAAATGACGACTTGCCCAATGCCAATACTGTTATACTGTTACCTCTGGCTCTCGTTCACCCTGCTAATACTAATGTGTCAACTGTGATTGAGGAAAATGTATTTGTTAATGAAAAAAGAGCTTGCACACAGACACTTGCTAGATTTTGTTATTGCCAGTTTTATCCCTTTACAAATTGCTAAAGAAACAGATTTGTGCAGCTTTTAAAGCGCAATCAAATGCACTCAGTCATGCACTTGTAGTGTCACGCATTTGTTACAGCAGATGAAGTGACGTGGGGATTAATTGCTTTTAATACAGTGTCCTACACAGTCCCGATAAAGGTATGGAAGCTTCGCATTCATTCTTTGATTGTAATGAGCACATCTACACATTGTTTGTCCACATATCCATCCATTTTGTAACTGGTGGATTCAGTTCAGGGTTTCGGGTGACACACCTTGCATGCGTCCACTTACACTTATGGGCACTGTGGCAGTGACAAAACAGTTATAGCAATTAAGACTTCAATCACTGAAGCGTATGATTTTTTTTCATTGTCCCTGACCTCCTAATATTTTCCTGACATATGCCAAGAAGCTTGTAGCTTATTATCACGGTGCTAAAAGCCCGCTTTTGTGTTATAAATGTGTGGTTTAGCAGAACACAGCCTGCTACACCCCCCACCCCCCATTCAGTCAGATGAAGGCATCACCCTGATGCAATCCTCACAGTTCAAGTCTGGGTTGAAGTGTTTTTCTGGAGATATGTTTGTGAGGAATTATATAGGTAATGAAATACCATGATTTGAAAGACATATTTCATGTGTGTTCTATTTCTACAACAATATGTGTAAATATAGAACGAAAGAGGAAATGCAAGGCAAGAAATATTGAACACACAGCTTAAACAGAAAATGCTGACATGTTGCTCAAGCCCAACTATCATCAGTTGGTACAAAGCAAAAGACATTCACATACGTGTGTGTTTGTGCATTTCATTTGTTGTCACACTGGTAACACTCTGCTCTATCATGGATCTGTGCAAATGGCACTGTGGATAAGCTGCTGCTTACCAACCTTGAGGCAATAGGTTTGAATCCTGCGCCATCTCTGCATTTAGCACTTTGAGTAGTGAGCTGCTGTTATTATTATTATCATATAATAAAAATATATATTTGATGCGAGTCTGTGTACATTTATGGTATTTGTTAAAGATGTTACTTTTCCTAGCACACAGACATTTACATCAACATGTCATTTAACAATTTATTTTATTCAATTTTATTTTTGAATTCATGAATAAAACTGAATTTGAGCAATTTTTTCATTCAATTTTATTCTTGAATAAAACTGAATTTGAATGATTTTTTTACTCAGTTTTATTCTTGGTGTGAATGTCCATATGCAAGGAAAAGTAACATTTTCCATAGACACTGCGGTGTATGTTTGCTCAGCAAGACACCAAGAAGAAATGGTTGAGCTTCGTCTGTGTGTCTGCTTTTATCCCTTCAATGCTAACATTTACAAGTACTATAAATTTACACAGGATGTTGCAGGCTCACATCAAATGTGTGTTTTTATTATATGATGCTAGAAATCTGTTATATTCTTGAATAAAAGCATACTTGTTACATTTTTTGTGAAAGTGTTTATTGAATACTTGGGCTTCAGTCTTCACACATCCTATACTTCAGTCAAAATTGTGTTTATTACTATGACATATGAAAACATTTTCTGTTTTAGCTGTGTGTTTAGTATTTCTTGTCTTGCATTCCCTCTTTCATTCTATATTTACACAGATCGTTGTAGACACGGAACACACATGAAATGTATGTATTTCAAATCACAATATTTCATTACCTATATAATTCCTTACAAATGCATTGCCAGGTAAACACTTCAACACAGACTTCAGCTGTGAAGATTTCAGCAGGGCAATGCCTTCATCTGACTGAATGGTGGGTGGAAGGGTGTAGCAGGCTGCTACATGTAAATTGAATTTTTTTTTTTCTTTGGCTATATTCTTGAATAAAAGCGCATATTTATTTAATGTTTGGACTAAAATCTTTACACATTATATACTTCACGTCATTATTAGCATAACATGGAAAAAGTTTCTATTTTAGGTATGTGTTCAACATTTCTTACCTTGCATTTCGTGTCATCCTACACTTACACAGATCTTTGTAGACATGGAACACACATGTAATATATGTATTCCAAAAAAACTAAGTATTATTTACCCTATACAACTCCAGGCACCTCACACCACAATAAAGATACTTGAGCTGGGAGAACTTTAGCTCAGTCTTGGGGTGGGATAGCAAGTTGTGATATAGCAGGTCTGTGGCCAGTTTTTAAATAATTGCCGCACTTGCAGCTTAAAGAGGGGTGCATGGTAGTGTTGCCGCAGCAGTTCCCAGGCGTGATGCGGGCATGGGCGTTTCCGCCCTGAAGTACACAGATGTGGGATCGACCATGTCTATAATTGATGCCAGGAGCTGCAAATCGCTGCACTTGTGCCACATTGCCATTATAGATTGAATAAAAGAACAGAGGTTAAGAATGAGAAGAGGAAGGCTGGAAGCCATTAGAGCCAGTGCAGGAGCGAGTGAGAGTAGACTCATTTATTGATGTAGGCAGCTGTTATGAGAGCCCCTGAGGAGGAGTGTTAGGCCAACACTTATGGGGGTCAGAAAAAAGCGGTCGCTCCAGCTGAGCAATTTGGAGGAGTGACCGGCAGAGTGGACAACTCGCCGTGGAAGGCAGCGGCAGTCAGGGAGACTTGGGAGAGTTGAGACCCAGCGTGAGTGCCTTGGCCGTTGGCTGTTAGGGAACCCAAGTCTCGGTCCGGCTGGAGCTCTACGGAGCCAGGAGTCGGAAGGCTACCAGACCAGAGTAGAAGGTAGCTGCACCTGCAGGTAGGGCGACTCCTCTGTTGCAGGGCCCGAATAATAATAATAAAAATTCTTTGCATTTATATAGTGCTTTTCTCACTACTCAAAGCGCTCAGCAATTGCAGGTTATGGGCCTTGCTCAAGGGCCCAACAGAGCAGAGTCCCTTTTGGCATTTTGCGTGATTCGAACTGGCAACCTTCCGATTGCCAGTGCAGATCTCTAGCCTCAGAGCCACCACTCCACCTTATATTATATTCGGATGGGAGAAGCAGGGGAGCCGCCAGCAAAAAAAAGAATGCACCGGGTTTTTAAAGAAGGGACTGCTTCCAGCCAGTATTTTAACCTTGTATTTAAATGGAATTGTTTATTGGTGTTTTAACCTTTACTTGTTGTTTTAATGGATTATTTATGCATTGATGTTTTGAGCAGTGCACTTTATCTGTACACTGTTTTGGTTTTGTTTTATTGAATAAAAGCATTTTTGCACTTTACACCTTCCCCTTGCTTTGTATGGTGTCCTCATTGTCCAGTTCATCCAGTTACATTACTGATGGTATTGGGTTGAGAGGCTCCCAGAAGAGTGGTGGGAGCATGGAGCAGAACCCGCATCATAACATAGGCTGCTTGTTGCTTGTGCGGACTGACACATTTGCAAAATAAAACACTCTGATGGAGAGGCGTTAAGGAATTTAAGGTGGCTCTTGATTGAGTTTTTTTGTAGGCTTCAGAGATTCTAGTTTTAATCAGTATTTTTCAGATGCTGGAGAAAAACAATCAGAGAATAAATTTAAAATATGCACGTAGATAAATCTAATAATCACTGTTCAATTTATGTTCAACAATCACTACATGTGGTTTGGCTCATTAGTGTAAAATTAGTATAATAGTTTAGAGGTACAGTATATTCTGTGCATATTCATATGTTAAGCAAGATAAAAATCTGATTTTGACTGACTAATTTTTATTTTTAGTTGAATAAAACATATTTACTTTTTCTCTTCTAAAATTTATAAAACTAGACTAAAACTAACATTAACTAAAATGACAGAAATGTGACTTAAACTAAAATGTAATTTAGTCAGAAGACTAACACTAAAACTAAATCAAAATGTGTTGTCAAAATTAACAATGAGTAATTGGAATCCCGGCCAGGATGTGATAATGGACTTCACATGTTGGTGGGTGTCTCCTTATTCTGCAAAGTTGAAATAGGATAAGGGAGGGGAGTGCCAAGTTTATAAGGGCAGCATTGTGGCTCATAGTTTTTGTGGACTGTCCCTGGATTTTAACCTTGTTGTTTTTAATGGAATATATTTATTACTACTTTTAACCTTCACATTCACACTGTTCATGGATTAAATTATTTATTGAAGAATTGGTGCACTGTGCTGTTCATGTTTTTTAGGAATAATTTTAAATAAAATTATTGACTCGCTTTTGCACCCACCCCTTGGCTGGATGTTTGTGTCCTCATTTCCCTGGCTCATCTCTGTTACGGTTATCGATGGTGGCTGGTTCAAGAGGCATAGAAGAGCATCATTCCAGTAGCAGGACTGTTATCTGTTCCTTTGTGTGATGAACAACAGGAGGAGCACTGCCAGAACCCTACAAAATGACCTCTAGCTGGCTACTGGTGTGCATGTTTCTGACCAAACTGTCAAAAACAGACTCCATGAGGGTAGCATGAGTGTCTGACATACTCTAGTGGAACCTGTGCTCACAGCCCATCACTGTGCAGCCCAATTGGCATTCGACAGAGAATGCCGCAATTGGCAGCTCTACCTTAGGCACCCTGTTCTTTTCACAGATGAGAGCAGGTTCATACTGAGCATGTGTAACAGGTGAAAGAGTCTGGAGACTTTGTGATGAATGTTATGCAGCCTGCAACATCATCCAGCATGACCAATTTGGCAGTGGGTCAGAGTCTGGAGTGGCATATCCTTGGAGGGTCACACAGAACCGAACTTGCTAGGCAACAATGCCCTGACTGCTAATGAATTCCTTAGGGCCATTGTGAAAACTTGTGCTGATGCAGTGGGCTTTGGGTTCCTCCTGGTGCAGGACAATGCCCAGCTTCATGTACCTAGAGTGTGTAGGCAGTTCCTAGATGATGAAGACATTGATGGTGTTGACTGGCCCATACAGCCCCCAACTCTCCTCATGTAATGGCCCATCCACTGGTATCTTCTCCATGCTCTTGAGACTGTGCTGGGAGACACAGCAAACCTTCTTGTGAGAGCATTTATGGATGTACCATCCTGGAGGAACTGGACTGACTGTGCAACCTTATTTGGCTGCAGGTACCACTTTATGCTACCAGTAGTGACAAGGACACAAGCAAAACTGGAGAAGAATCAGTCAGGAATGATAAAGAGAGCAGTTGTCTGTGGCCACTAACTCCAAAACCATTATCTTTTGGGGCATGTTTTGTTGTTGCCTGTCTTGTGTACCTGTGTCACTTTCATTTGTACCAAAGCAGGTAAAGTTGATTCATAATCACTTATGCTTCCTAGCGGGACAGATTGATATCCCTGAAGCTTAATTGACTTGGTGTTAGACTGTGATGATTAAGTGTTCCCTTAATGATTTGAGCAGTATAGTTAGAAATACAGCATTACATATTGCAACTGTAA
Source organism: Erpetoichthys calabaricus (assembly GCF_900747795.2). Taxonomy (NCBI): domain Eukaryota; kingdom Metazoa; phylum Chordata; class Cladistia; order Polypteriformes; family Polypteridae; genus Erpetoichthys; species Erpetoichthys calabaricus. Next base: position 286,278,915 of record NC_041395.2, read on the forward strand.
GGCCAGTAATCTATTCTAAAATATGTCTTCAGTTTGTTCTTTGTTACCCAGGTTGATGGAGTATTATAGGGTTTAGTGAGTTGTTAACACCCAACCCCAACAGTCCAAACTCCCATACGGCAGAAGGATTCCATTTAACATGGTTTTTCAGAGACCCCCTATGCTTTTGCCAGTGCCCTATTTTTTTCAATTCCTAGCTTCCTAGAAGTAAGCAATCATCATTATATTTCCAGTTGGGAATTCACTTAGGCCATTGATGGGCTGTACGTTTATATGCAGACCTTAAATTTTCAGCTAGGTTGGAGGTATTGGAGCAACTTCAAAACTGCACTCCCTGATTGTTCAAGTTAAGCCTGCAGAGCTTACTCTTTTATCCCCTAACTAGTCATTTAGCCTGTTACAATAATGGGCGCTAGACTTGCTGAACTGACCGTTGTTCGTGGGCTGCCGCCATGTATTTTGTGTCTTTAATTTTCTGTGACAGTAATACTGTCTTGTACGTCCGTAATATACCTTTAATTTTCTCTGGTGGTAATACAGGCGTGCTCATCTGTAATATGCTTTTAATCTCCTCTGACAGTAATACTGGCTTGTATGTGGCTGTAATATGCATCACTGTATTGTGTACCTTTAATTTCCTCTCGCAGTAATACTGGTTTTTATTTCCGTAAAACGCCTCTAACTTTCTCTGACAGTAATATCGCGCATCGCACCTTGCCCCACGCATGCGCACTTCACCAGAAGACACACACACACGGACACCTGGACGCACAAAGGGATTTCATTAAAGAGGATGATAGGCATTTTCAATTTTTTTTCCAGCTGACATTAAATCCTGAAGTGAGAGATTCTGTGAAAGCTTTTACTTCTCAAAAAATTTGAAACCTCTCCACCAGTTTCTATATTTATTAATGGTTATGGAGGAACCTGTAGCAGTCAATACATAAATCTTTCTCAATCTTTGAATTGCCTTGTTGTTTAGATTTAACAACCTTTATTAAAAGTATAGATGGTAACATTTGGTGACCTCATCGTCGGCGACAAGCTGATGGAAGGGAAAGGGGAAAAAAAAATAAGTGTTGTTTTTTGTGGGGGGCAAGAAATTTTGCATTCAGTCCATCAAGCCTGTTTGTTTAGCTAATAGCAATGCTGTTCCATTGACTCATACAGATTCTTCTTAAAAGTTGTCAAGGTTTCTGTTTCAACTACATGTCTTCAGAGTTTGTTCTAGAACTCTTTGCTTCCTGGCTTCCTGTCCTTAATTTTAAATGCAGTTCCCCATAGTTTCCACTGATGCCTTTTCACCCTTAAGCTGAAAGAATGTTGCTGGATCTACTTTTTCAATGCCTTTGAGTATTTTAAATAATAATCTAGAATATATCTTTATATATTCTTTATGATTTTTAACTTGCAGACGGTGTTCTTGATTTGTCCACAAAAAGAAGTCCAAGCACTGGTTGCACATTTTCAAATACTCCTCCCAATTATTCATCAGCTTTTCTGGGAAAAGGGTAAGAACCATATCTGTTTATTTGTGTACATATCTTTTCATCCCTCTTTACACTAGTACAGTAGATGAACAGATCTATAACTATTTGTTTTTAAAGGATTATGAGCTGTTATTTTAGTAATCATTTTATGTTTGTTAGCCCTTAGTCAGTAGTATTTGGAAAGTGACAGGTCATTACTTTATTAAAATAAAAAAAACATCTGTCAGATTCTGCCTTAAAAACATGGATAGGCAGATTGGCCTAGTTGCTAGGATTTTGAGCTTTAAACAGCAAGTCTCCCTCTTACTCACTGGCCCTGGGCAATTCACTAAACTTACCTGTTTTCCAGCTCCAAAATACACATTATTATGTTTTATTTCATTCTGTCTGTTACCTGTTATTAGATGCAACTGAGAAGGCAAATTTCATGTTTTCTTGTGTAAACATGACTAAATAAAGAAACCTAAACCTAACAATAAGTCCTGCCCTTTACGTTGCGTTAGGTTTCAGATTTGCAAATAATGAATCATTATAGTGAACTGAAACCACTTAAGAGTATGATCCTAGAAAAGAATAGAAAAGATGAAGGCATCACAAATGTGTGTATGCTGCTAGTAATTATTTTCTTCCTGCAAAACTTACTTTTTCAATCTGTTTTTTCTTGGTGCCATAAGTTATTTTGGAGAAGAATTTTTTAGTGAATATTGTACCCTTTTATTTTAGTGAATATAGCTCAGCATTTTTTAAAGGAATATTTCCCTCATAAACGATACAAAATCGTTAACTATTCCATGTTCTTTATAGAATTTCAGATAAAAACATTTGAGATAGAAACAATAGAGACCAATGCTGTACAATGGCAAACAATGTGAAAAATGTCCAGGGTGAAAAGAAGTCTCAAGTTACTTGTGTTGCATAATCCATGTGTCACTAATGCAGTCATATGCACATAAACCATGCTTTTTCACTAATACAGTGCATCCGGAAAGTATTCACAGCGCATCATTTTTTCCACATTTTGTTATGTTACAGCCTTATTCCAAACTGGATTAAATTCATTTTTTTCCTCAGAATTCTACACACAACACCCCATAATGACAACGTGAAAAATGTTTACTTGAGATTTTTGCAAATTTATTAAAAATAAAAAATTGAGAAAACATATGTACATAAGTATTCACAGCCTTTGCCATAAAGCTCAAAATTGAGCTCAGGTGCATCCTGTTTTCCCTAATCATCCTTGAGAAGTTTCTGCAGCTTAATTGGAGTCCAGCTGTGGTAAATTCAGTTGATTGGACATGATTTGGAAAGGCACACACCTGTCTATATAAGGTCCCACAGTTGACAGTTCATGTTTGAGCACAAACCAAGCATGAAGTCAAAGGAATTGTCTGTAGACCTCCGAGACAGGATTGTCTCGAGGCACAAATATGGGGAAGGTTACAGAAAAATTTCTGCTGCTTTGAAGGTCCCAATGAGCACAGTGGCCTCCATCATCCGTAAGTGGAAGAAGTTCAAAACCACCAGGACTCTTCCTAGAGCTGGCCGGCCATCTAAACTGAGCAATCGGGGGAGAAGGGCCTTAGTCAGGGAGGTGACCAAGAACCCGATGGTCACTCTGTCAGAGCTCCAGAGGTCCTCTTTGGAGAGAGGAGAACCTTCCAAAAGGACAACCATCTCTGCAGCAATCCACCAATCAGGCCTGTATGGTAGTGTGGCCAGACGGAAACCACTCCTTAGTAAAAGGCACATGGCAGCCTGCCTGGAGTTTGCCAAAAGGCACCTGAAGGACTCTCAGACCATGAGAAAGAAAATTCTCTGGTCTGATGAGACAAAGATTGAACTCTTTGGTGTGAATGCCAGGCATCACATTTGGAGGAAACCAGGCACCGCTCATCACCAGGCCAATACCATCCCTACAGTGAAGCATGATGGTGGCAGCATCATGCTGTGGGAATGTTTTTCAGCGGCAGGGATTGGGAGACTAGTCAGGATAAAGGGAAAGATGACTGCAGCAATGTACAGAGACATCCTGGATGAAAACCTGCTCCAGAGCGCTCTTGACCTCAGACTGGGGTGACGGTTCATCTTTCAGCAGGACAATGACCCTAAGCACACAGCCAAGATATCAAAGGAGTGGCTTCAGGACAACTCTGTGAATGTCCTTGAGTGGCCCAGCCAGAGCCCAGACTTGAACCCAATTGAACATCCCTGGAGAGATCTTAAAATGGCTGTGCACAGACGCTTCTCATCCAACCTGATGGAGCTTGATAGGTGCTGCAAAGAGGAATGGGCGAAACTGGCCAAGGATAGGTGTGCCAAGCTTGTGGCATCATATTCAAAAAGACTTGAGGCTGTAATTGCTGCCAAAGGTGCACTGACAAAGTATTGAGCAAAGGCTGTGAATACTTATGTACATGTGATTTCTCAGTTTTTTTATTTTTAATAAATTTGCAAAAACCTCAAACTTTTTTCACATTGTCATTATGGGGTGTTGTGTGTAGAATTCTGAGGAAAAAAATGAATTTAATCCATTTTGGAATAAGGCTGTAACATAACAAACGGTGGAAAAAGTGATGCGCTGTGAATACTTTCTGGATGCACTGTATATTAAGTATATACTTTAAGAATAAGTGCATATCAAACAAGAAACTAAAGCCTCATGGAAGTGCATTCTGAATTGAAGACCCACCTCTCCATCTCGTTTATTTGCCAAGATTCCTATCTTCCATTCAAAAAGTGACTTCTGTCAGGCTTTTAGTTTCTTGTTTAATATGTTCTGATTATTCCATAAGTATATATTATGGACTTTCCAGTGCTAAATAAACTGTCCTTTTTGTGTCAGCTAACCACTGGAACCTAGAGTGAAAGAGCAGTATTATCCCTAATGTGTATAAACAGCAGCTTATGTACTAGGTGCGAACTTCTTGGCTATAACAGGTTTCAGTATATTAAAGATAATTCATTAGTTGAATCTTGTCTTGATTTCAAACATAGCAAAAAAATGTCAACAGCTAAATGCTTATTTTACTGTTTTCACTCTCTTAAAAATGTGAAATATTTAAGACACCAGCCTACTCTTCTTTCACCTAAAACAACTATGAGAGAACACTCAGTCACCTATGAGTGTTTGAAATCAGTGTAAATACATTTCTTCTCAAAAAATGGTACCTGAATACTCCTGTAGAAGAGGTCCGCGGTGATATGTACAGTCTTTTGCATCCTAATTGGTAGTCGTGCAGGTCACTAATTTACTTACTGTAGAAGAATAGTGGATTTGAGTATTTCAGTGCATTTTGAGGTTGTTTAATAGTTGTATGTACCGAATTTTCAATAACGTTCACTTTCTAGTCTTATCAAATTTCTTACAGCTTTGGTTGTTAGTACCCACTCCTAACTACTGCCTGTTGCCATGATCACCACTGCCCGCAGTTTTTGTATTACATTGTGCAGGGTATAATAGATTCACACAGGAATACAGACCTCTAGCTTATTAAGGTGTTTAAGCTTAAAAAAATAATTTAAGGTATAGTGAATATGTGCAGGTTAGAGATTTTTGATTAGTTTTAGATGAATTCACACTATAAGCTACATTGTATACTCCCTTACACACTGTATGCTAAATAAAAAAAAAATGGCTGCATGTAGTATATTTTATAACATATTGGTATTATGCTCATAGCCACCATCTTTTGTAAGAACATTGTATTTGATGCCACATGAATTTTATTCTAAAAAATTTTAAGGAAGAACATGACTGGGCTGTCTTCACAAATATTTGGCAGAAAAGCCTGCTGCAACCAAATTGAATACTGAAAGCCATTGTTATTTGTTACTGTAGTCATGCAGCTAAGTACTGTTTTGTATTAATGTATAGACACAAGGAAAGTGCTTACTTATTAGTACTTGTAAGCCTTTGTGTGCTGGAACTCAGATTTTTTTTTTCTTTTTTGAGAAACCCATTTTCATGAACTGAACTGATGCTTATCCAACTTTTTTTTTTTTTTTTTTTAAGCATTTCTGACTTGGGTAAAGTGTGTTGTGTAATCAAGCATAAATGTGGTGTTTTGCCAGTCTCTGGGTAATAAAAGTACTTTTACAACAAGACGTAATAAACTTGTTCCATTCATATATCACTTATTGAACATCGTACCCTTTAATTAATGTGATGCACAAAAGTCAATTTTTTACACAAATTACTACCGTCCCTTTCATTGTATATTATCCCTCCTATTGAAACTCTTAGAATTGATTTTAAAAAACAAGAAATAGCCTAAATGGAAAGACATTGTGCAAATAAGTGTTGCATGTGTATCTGTTTCATTAATTCTTTTTTATTATTTATTATTGCAAAGTGTGATAGTGATAGAGCATCTTCAGTCATAATGCTAAGTGATTAATATATAAAATATACCTTATTTAATCAGTGTTAATAAATTCAAAAAGAAAAGTATATTTTATTTAAAAAATAGTATATTTTTGTATTTCTCAAAAATAGACTTATTTTTTAAGTATATACTTCTATGTATACGGTTTTGATTTCTAGCCCTACAGTTGTTAAGTAGGTATAAAAAAGGTTAATAAAGGTAAGTCTATTAACATGTTTATATTCCAGTGGTAATACATTACTTTTGTGTGAAAAGTTTTTTTTTTTTTTCCTCTCATATAAATAGTCTTAAATTTCTGGGTCTACCACTGTTCTTGATTAATTTATTATTGGGTATTATTCCAACTCACCCCCCTTTTTATGGTTTTAACTACCCCATTAGGTGAGGTGGGGGGGGGGGGTTAAATTGTGGGTTGAGGGTTCTCTAGTTAGATATATTTGTTGAGAGAATTTGAAGGATAATTTGTGGAAATGCATTCAGATTTCAGACTGTGGGGAACGCTCTCAAAATGGCTATAATGCAAGTTGATGCTTACAGTAAACAAAACAGCTGTTTTAATTGTTCAGTTAGTATGCAATGCAGTAGGTAGGTTATTGTCTGCAGTGGATCATTTGAATACTAACAGGAAAGAAGTTAACATGTATGTATGTATGACTATTCTTAGCATGAAAGCAAGCTTCAGTTTTAATTTTGACACCCTGCTTCACTTGGCTTACTCTTTTATTACTGTACTTTGTTTAGTGGTAACGTCACACTAGCAAAGCACTGTACAATGCTAAATACTAATTATCTTGTTATTTCATACCAAAGTGCTATTTTCAGAAATTTTTTTTTTAATTCAAGGCTTTGCTTTTCTGCGATGACCCTTCCCTACCTCCTCCATTTCTCTCCTGAGACTGGCCGACGGGTTTTTTAAATTTGTATATTCATATACATACATATAAATACTATATAGTATTTAAAATATATCTTAAACATTTTTCTTTATTTCAATACATTTTATTTGCCCTTTAATATTTTTCATTTTTGTTTCGTTGTTGTTGTTTATTTTATTTTTAATATACACTTTTGTATATGAAAGCAAAAAAAAGAAAAATTAAATAAAATTCAGTTTCAAATAACTTGAGCCTTTTTATTTTAATTTCAAATTCATTCTGCTATAGAACAAAATTCCCTAAAAAGTGATGTTACCCAAGCAAGGTCTTCTAATAAAGGAGTGGCCACACCCTATACCCAACCTTCCCTAAAGCTGTGCAAGCCGTGCTTACACCAATTTCCTTCCATTCAATTAGGCGACCAGGAAGAGCTGACCACAGCTATCGAGATGGACATTCCCAGGATGCTGATGGGCTACCCCAGAGAAGCTTGCAGGACGGGATGAGGGAAGGTTACAGCCACTCCAGTCCAATTAAGCCACCGCTTGCTCGATCACTACAGATTAAAGAGGAGCTGCAAAGCCGGAAGCAGCAACTGCAGCAGCCACCAGTGTCTCTAGCAAATCTGGAATCAATGGGAATGGTAAACCACAGACAGCAGTTATCAGTCTCCAGGGAAAGCTCTTGGAATAAGCCACATTTTGACAACCATCTCAAATTTAGAGGAAATAGTGCAATTAATGAACTGAAGGACCTCCCCTTTCTTTTGGAAAATTCTTGTGCATACCCCAAGGTCCCAGCACAGCTGAAAATCCAGGAAGGGAAAAGGGACTCTGCATACTCTGCTCCTGTTGATCTGAAGATCCCTCAGGTCAGAGGCATGGACCTGTCTTGGGATTCCCATGGCTCTGATCTCTATGGTTATGGATCACTTGTTGTAGGTTCTCACTCAGAAAATGCACTTAACAAGAAACTGCGAGCAATCCTCCCAAAGCAAAGCCGAAGAGGAGGGGGGGGGGGGAGGGGGAGGGGGCATACTTGATGGGGGTCCTGATTTCTGGGGGTCAGATGCAGAACAGTCAACCTCTGGGCAACAGTACCCCACCTCTGACCATGAGGGTGATCCTAATTCAAAGCAGCCTAGGAAGAAAAGAGGTCGCTATCGACAATACAACAGTGAAATTCTGGAGGAAGCTATTTCAGTAGTGATGAGTGGAAAGATGAGTGTGTCAAAGGCACAAAATATTTATGGGATTCCTCACAGCACATTGGAATATAAAGTGAAGGAGAGGCTTGGAACTTTGAAAAATCCTCCAAAGAAAAAAATGAAACTAATGAGAATGGAAGGGCAGGAGGTGGTGGCAGAGTCTGATCCTTCCCCAAGAGGGGAAGGATCACAGGGGATAAATGATTCAAAAGATGATTAAAGAAAAAAAGGGTTGGGCTTCAATAGTGCCAATTTACTTTGCAGTATCTAGGTGAGCACAAATGCAGAAATGAAAAGAAACTTTTACTAATTGCTAACCTGTAAGTGTTCTCTTTAACGCTGCAGCAAGCATTTGGTTTTAAACTTAAAAGAAAGTGCATTGAAGCCAAGCATTGTGACACCTTGTAAATGTAGTGAAGCAAGCTAAGTTGTCCTCCCTGTTCCTTCCAGACAAGCTTGACCTCAGAGTGCTGTTAAAACATGGCTATTCTGCAGGCTTGGGACAAAATATTTATTTATTTGGAAACACTAGGAATGTTGTAGGTTCCAGTGCAGATGGCAAGATGGTTATTTTCTTCCATCCAGCAAATTCAAGTTGTACCTATCATCTTATGATGATAGTATTTTTGCCCCTCCTTTTGCGCATTAAATAAGTGAACTTTCACTGTTTATGTGATAATGCAGTTGCAATCTGATGCCTCAGTCTTTTGTGCCCCTCTTTGTGTATTCACACCAGGATTCAGAATTGTATACAGATTCGTATACTTCAAATCCAACTTGAGCATTTTTCCTCCATCCAGCCTTTTTAAGTACTTTATTATTAAGGCATATTCTCTAGCTAGGAGATGCATTTGAAGACCAATTTTAATTTAACAGAGATGACTGCATTTTGTATTTTGTGTGTGTTTATTTTTTATTATTCATTTGCACTACATATTTTATTGCTATATCATTTTCTGTCTGTTGAAAGATTGTTGTGAGATCTTGTAACTTCACATTTGCCATTTTTCCTTTCCTCAAGATATTGATGTATTTTTTTCCCCCGTGAGGAGGACTCTTGTTAATTCTTTCTTTGAAGAATTTCTCAAGATATGGAGCTTTATAAAATAGTATGTAAATCGAAAGTTTAACTTCCCTGAAGAATCTCTAGATACTGGACCCAGTACATGAAGTTGCTTTTTAATTTTCCTTTTTATTTTTCCTCACTTAATTCCCAATATAGATGTTGACTGGGTCCTTAATATAAGCAACTTTCTAGATACAGTTTATGATGTTTGCTACAATAACATTTTCCTCTTTTTAAGTAAATATTTTATTTTTTATCTCGGAGGAACTGAGATATGTTATCAGTCTTTTGAAACCATGGTATCTCCTTGTTAATAGCTCAAAACACCAATGCACATTTGCTGCCTTGATAAATGGACTCTGTTGTGAAAGAGGCAATGATACAATATATTATCACATTATCATCACAGTCAAAACTATATCAATGTTTGTCCTAATTGTCTTTCAGTTTTGATGGGAGAACACATGGAGATAAAACAATTTTGCTAAACCATTGATTATATATGTTTTTAACATGACTAAACTTGTGGTAATGGAGGACAGGGAAGGACTGTTGTACTTCAAGTCGACATTTTCTGTAAAAAGTCCTTTGTCCACAAGTATTTGAATGACTGACTTGTTTTTATATTGGTGACATGAAGTGGGGTGAATGTGACTTTGAATTTCTGAAAATAGCACTTTTGTAAGGGGAGGATTAAAGCTTTAGTGTCTGAATTGAGAAAGTTAAAAGTATACAAGACAAAAAGCTCTAAAACATACAGCTTGGACCCAAACTATTTCACAATTACCTCTAAAGCATATTTTTCCCATTGGTGGCTGCTAGCCAAATTTACTACTTTAATTTGAACTTGTCACTACTATTGAAAACTAAACAACAGTGCTTGCTTATTTACTAGTGTAAATGCATTGGTTTAAACCTTCACCATCCTGCAATACATGCAAATCTTTGATCCTGGAGAAAGGAGACAGTTCAATTTATTGCAAACTGTTTTCCAAAGCTGTGTAGTTTTTTGAAAATATTTTAATGTAATGCGGTCTGCTTTATACTGTTAGCACTTCAGATATCGTGGCACTCCTTTATGTGCTACCTTTTTCCTCATAATTTCAGTGGTGGGGAAAAGCCCGTTTGGCTTTCAAGCAGTCTTCAGATTACTTCAGTCATATTAGACATAAAACTAAGTACATATTTATCCTTTTGAAGTATTTTCTGACATCAAACATTACCCTCACTACCTTTATAAATGTGTAGCAGATTTTGACATCTGAGCAAGTATAAGATTCACTTGCATGGGACAAGTAAGCAAATTATTTTACTGTTTTGTGTATATATGTGCTCAATATATGCACATCTGCACATGTTTTTAAAATCTAAAATAGGTTATCAAGGTTTAATCTAAATTAGAGCAATCTTTTTATGTAGTTGACTGATCAGCACAGATTGAAAGAATTGTATACTTGCAGGTAGGAAAACTGATTTATCTTTTATTAAGTATCATTTTTATTGATTCTTGGGAGGTTAGGTTTTTTTTTTGGTACATTTGAAGATTCCTAGGTCCTTGGGGCACTTAATATAAACAAGCATAATAATTTTCTGTTAAACAAATGAAGGAAGTCTTTAGTTTAGGGCACTTAATATAAAGAAGCATAATAATTTTCTGTTAAACAAATAAAGGAAATCTTTAGTTTAAGAACTGAAGTTTTTGCAACCTGCCCCACAGTATCTAGTTGTAAATTTAAGAGCACTTATTTATACATTTATAAAAGGCCTAATAAGGTACACAGAATAATGCCTTCCAAAACATTCTCAAACTAGAAATTAATTTTTGTTTAAGTTTTTTGCTGCTTTGAAGAAGTAACATATTAATGTTTTTTTTAAGTGAATATATGAAAGTATATATAAAACCTTGCCTTTGATTTATGTGCAGTTTGTGCATATATTTCAGTACACATTTTATTTTAAAGCTGTTAATGCAGGTGAAGGAGTTTTAGTTATAAGAAGTTGTTTTAATGCAAATTGTATTCCTTCAATACCAAACCTGAATATTTTTTATTGTAGTAGCAAGTCATAATTTTGAGAAAGGAAGAGTTTGATAAATATCAATGACTAAATGAACGGCCTAGTTCATTTAACTCTATCTGGAATTCCCTTTTCTGAATATATGTATTCTAATGTCTTTTATAGTTAGTCTTTAAGTTAGACGTTTTATTCTGCTTGCATTGCACACGGATCACTGTGTTCTACGAATAGTGAAATCTGCAAAAAAGAAAACACTTTGGAAACCTGCCTTTTTAATATAACAATTAATAGTAATTGATCAATTAAAATGTTGTGCAACCCCTTTCTCTTAAGTAATTTATGTCTAAAAGGAGTTAGAATGTTAAGTAAATTTTAAGTAAATTAAATAAAATTTTTAGCTGCACAGTTGTGTAAATAACTAAGTTTTGGTAAAAGTCATTTAAATTTGTACTATAGTCTAGATCTCAATATCTCAGGATAGCTGGGCAAATATATTTGTTAGTTGGAAAATATTACTACCTGTAATATAACCTCTGGTATTTTAACCTTGCTAAATACCTCTGCTATGTTTCCTCATCTGTGTGCCTCTTTCACTCTATTTACCATACATAGGGAATGGTAGTGAAGAGTCTTTTTCTGTGAAATGTAAATTCCTCAGTAGAATACCTCTTGATGAGGATGCACATCTAAACTTCTAGCTACAAATATTTCCTGTTTTTTCAAAAGTCATTTATATGTTGTTAATATACTGTGCAGCATTTCTTCTAAATTGGTATTTGTTTGTTTTAGGAGAAGATGTTTATTTCTAAAGGTGCAAAAAAATAAGCCCTCCAAGTTTCATTAGTTCAAGACTGAGGGAAAAATGTTGACTATTAATTTCTCTTGTCCTCACTAGCTTGAGCCAGTTTCTTTCAATTTTTATAATTTAGAATATTGTCTTTTTCCAGCAAAATCTAGAATGTTCTGCCAGTTCTCTACAGAGGATCTGAGTTTTATCTAAATCCGAATTGGGGTTTGGGTGCTTTTCTGTCCAAACTTAGGACAGGTCAGTTAATGTTCCTTCCTCAGCTCTTCTCTTTTTATACCACATATCATTACTGACAGGTATACCTCAGGTCAGATCTCCAGGGCAGCTGATTGTATTAAGTTTAACTACTCTTCAGGTTTTTTCAACACATAGTTGTTTACTGGATTAATAACATATTAGGGTGCACACAGGTAAAACTAGCACAAGATGTACCATTAAAGAGTAATCAAGTGCAGATGATTAAAAAAAATTATGTGTTGAAATAATTTTATACTACTGTACAATTACCAGAATCCAAAAGTTAAATTTTCATTTACCAAGTTAATGATGTTGAGACATTTGGAGCATATTAGTATTGTATTTCTGTGTGGCAGCAATCTAAACAGTGCTTTTTCTGTTTTATCAAGATTCAAGCACAAGTTTCTTTTGGGTAATGTCTCACTTTTTAAGTGATTTTATTTTATTTTATTTTATTTTTGTAAAATGGTTACCTTTTAATCTAAATTAGTATCTTATACATTTCATTACCTTGGTCCTTAAAGGTTTTCTTTGAAAATAAATTTTAAGCCACATTTTGTAGGAACAGAAACACATGGAATAGGAACAGAAATTCTGTAATGTCACATTAATTTAAAGCTTATTGCTTGTATTAGGTAACCTTTTATGGTAACTATAATAAAAAGCAGCCTAATACAATTTTTCACCCAAAATGTATTAATATATAAGTGTTCTGGCTACCTAATCTGTAGGCTAAAGTACAAGATAGGATGCTGCCTTTTAACTAATAGAGACATATTTTTACTATTTACTCCTTGTCCTGTTTCCACTACTTAATCATTGTTGCCACCTGCATTCTTATTTCTTAATGAATATTGCCAAACATTTAATTTTTTCAGTTTTTTTTTTTTTTTTTTTTATTGATTTCCAATAAGCTGGTTTGTTTTCCTTCATCTCAGTTTTGTTTTTATTAAGAAGTACAGGTATAGTCAAGGCAGGAGTAAAGAGCATCACCACAGAATATGAGAGGACAGAAACACATGATAATTGATTTTTTTTCCTTTTGCTTTGTAAAATATAAAGGCATAAATACAACAGGACAGGATTTTGAAACTGCTGCTTGAAAATCTGGCATAATACTATTTATTTTCAGTGAGTATTCTACATTGTGCTGGTCAGATGTTTTCAAATAATTTTGCTGTTTATCGATAAAACTATCTGATAATATGTTAGATTCTAGCACTTGCATCCATGCTCAACAGTTGAATGTAGCCTATAACAACTCTTTCATGTAAACAGTGTGTTGGTTGTCAATTTTTGCGACAGTAGTGTTTTCTTTTAATTCACTGTCACAGTCCAGCGAACATTTCTATGTTGAGTTGTAAGGCAGTTTTCTTAATACTTGAATGAAAAATGTGGCAAACATTCTTTCACCACCAGCTTAACTCTTTTAGGCTTATTGAACTAAATTCTTGGGTTCATGGTGGGATTGATGTAATAGCTATATTTTAATTACACTAATTTGGCTTTAGATTTTAATCTTCTGCAAAATATGTGCATTGTTTCTGTAGGACAGGTTTTCCAAATAAGTGCTTTTACTTTGGCTTTAACATTAGACAAGGACTACAGATACTTAAATTTGTGAGTATGGAAATTAAATTTTCATCAAAATTTCATGAACTACTGGAAGCTGTGTAATACTACTACTGCTACTTGTACTGTAAAAGGATTACATTTATATTATTTGAATCATATGAGTATCATTTCAAATGTACATTTTTGTGCACATTTTTTAATTCATGCTGCAAATCATTTTTGCTGCTTTTCAAGAAAATCGCAAGGTAACCTAAATAAAGGCAAATAAACTGCCTAGAGATTACACTGCTGTTTTAAGTTAGTTTATTTTCCAGGCTGTCTTAAACATTCTTTCTGTACACAAGTAAAAATGAAGAAATTACTTATATCTTATGTGAATAACACAAACCTTTTTTTAGCTGTGAATTGGGAAAAAAGTGGGATTTACTTGTCAAACTTGTGCATTTGAAATACCTTTTAAGTTGATCAAATTATGCCTATTCTTCAGATGTACTTGAGAATAATCTGCTCCCTAAGTAATTTTTAATAAGCTGATTGATCTCTAGTTTTTGAAATTTTAGAAAGCAAATGTTTGAATTAATAAACATAAGATATTGTCAGTTTGGTACAGATTTTATTTTTAAAGATTAATCATACTATTTCTCCAAATGTTTAAAGGCATTTGTCATATAAATGTTAATTTAATATTACTCATAAACACCATATTGCTGTTTTTAATATATTTGAACATATCGGACTTAAAGTTCATTTTTCAAATGTTTGAGTATTTGTTTACATTTAAGGATACAGTTATACAAGCATATATTAAAAAAAAATCATTTTATAAAATAACATTGAATAGCCCCACAAACAATAAAGAAAAATTTTTCATATAAAAAAATTCAGTCAATTTCAGATTTTACATTTACATTATATAATCACATTTGTGAAATACGTATTTAGCATCAATGAGTTAAGAATATCTCTAATCTCTAATGTGCTAGTCCATAAAATTTTAGTAAGAATGCACTTTTGTTTTAGTGATGATTTGCTTGATAACACTCTTGTTGTTTGACAACTTTTAATAATTTGGTTAAGGCATATAAAGGCTTTTATCAACATGTTCTTTAGCAATTATAATTCCCTAGTGGAAAAAATGTAATTATTTTACATGAAGTCTAGTAGTTCCATTTACACCTGCAGATGTGTAAGTAAATAAGTGCTTTCAAGACAATATTTGAAGGAATTGCAAATATTAAATACTAACTTACATATGTACCATATTTACATATGCGTATTGAAAGTACATTCTGAAATTCACATTGTTACACAGTGTAAAATTTGCGGACAAATTTAATTATTCGTTGTAGGCTTTGGGTCATGTCACATTAATGAAGCCTATTTGTTAAGTAAGCAACATGACGTAGCATTTATTACATAAATATTGTCAATCTTTTTTCCAAGAAAAGTTGATAAATTTGCTTTGCCGTTAAGAATTGTATGAACAGAATTTTCATTTTAGCAGTTGGTTTGAATATCCACATATTGTTTCTGGTTTATCTGAGGTTATTCTTAATATGAAAACGTTATTTAAGAATTGTTTTCACCTTCACCCAACTTTACACTGCATATTAGTCACAGAAATGCACTCTATAAACGTAATTGAAAAATGAAGTAATGCCATCTTTTTGCAGTTGTCATAGTTTGTGTGCAGGATGAGGAAGAGTACTAGAATCTACACCACTACACTGCCTGTCAGCCACAGGAAACAAAATAGATTTTTAAAAATCTTATAATAAACACTATATACCTCACAATCATTTAGGTTTTTCCAGCAAGTAAAAGCTAATGTTTTAATAATTAAGGAACACATTGTGGATGAGGTTATAGTTTAATGTGCTGGGAAGAGTCTAGTAACTAATTTCATATGAACAATAAAAGCATTACTGAATAACCAACGTAGTGCCATAATTTTTTACTTCTGACTCATTCTAGTATACACTACATTTGGTATCATTATATTACAAAATTTTGTTCTTAGATGTTCTTAAAAGTGTAAATGAATTTCAGTCAATTGTTTTATTTTATCATACAGTACTGAACTGTACCCTCTAATTTTGGGGCAGTGCTATTTACATTTAAGGATGTTTTTTCCATAATCTTTAAACTTTTGCGAGGAGTTTAATTTACATCAAATGCATAATTTGATAAATAAAATATATATACTTAACATCAGTGAAATTAGTGTGTCTTAATTCACAGATCTAAAGTAGGCTAGGTGTGGTTTTATTTAAAAAGAATTCCAAGAAGAATTAACTGGATTAGTTTAAATCTGTACTGCCAAAATACATAAGATGCATCTTGAATGTTTTTAGGTGAACTGTATGAACATATAATAACACTTACAGGAGCAACAGATAATGTATCTGGCTATGACAAAAAGAACTTGCATGTAAAAATTTTAAAAATGTTAATTCCTTTATTACCATTTAAAATGTTTTCATATGAATCAAACATTGCATACATTTACATTCCCAGGTATTTTTTCAAGGTAAAGTTAACATGAATATTTCACTTAACATCTTAACCTAATATTAAACTTTTTTTTTTTAATGGGTAGATGTAGAAGGCTGGAAGGCCTTTGTTAAACTTAATATTTATACGTTTAATTTAAAAGTTGTTATACACAAAACAGAGTAGCTCTTTACAAATGTTTGTATGTACATTTTATATCTATGGGAGTGAGGATGTTCTGTACATAATTATAAATAAGTATCAGCACTTCTTAATTTTGTGTTTTTGTTTTTTGCGGGCAAAGTGAGCTGAAGCACTCCATCAGTCTTGTATTTTTTAAATCGAGGTACATTTAATTGCAGTTATTTTCTGTGGTCAACAGTATACTGATGGGAAGACTATACACTTAGAAACAAAGTGTCCAAAGAGATGCAGTGGACATCTACACATCTGTTAGTGTTTTAAAAGAGATTTATTGATGAAACAAAACAGCAAAGTTGTTATAAAATAATTAAAAAGTATTGAACTGACCATTTGATAATGCACTATGGCACCATTTATGTGTGTATTCATAGTGAATTTGTCAGTAAATGTGAAAGAGAAGATAGTTATGTAAAACACTAGAACTGATATTGTAAAAAAGTATTTCTGACAGCTTGCTTAGTTCAAACTTACCCAGTTTAGTCTGATACCTGAACAATGCCATTCATGATACTGAAGAGGCAACTCTATTATATATATATATATATATATTTTGCTGGTACAGCTGTGTTTCTTCTTGTGCTTTCTATGCTCTGTAAAGAAACAGCATTGTTTCTTGTATAAAGTACCTAAGTTTGTAAGTGTGTATGTGTGCGAGTGCACATGTTGGTGTGTGTGCTTTCTCTGTCAGTCTCGCTGAATGCTTGATTAAATCACTGATTTTTCAATTCATTGTTCTCTCTTTCAACATAATCCAGAAAATTGTGTGAATTTAATTGTACATACAGATTTCAAGGCTCTGTTGTAACTCATTGTTGAATATATATATATATATACATATATATAGCTATATATATAAATTAGAAAGAAAGGAAATTTTAAAAAAGAAAAAAAAACCCTCAGGGACATTTTACACACTACTCTCTCACTCAATTCAGGTACTTTCTCTAGATTCTGAAGCCTAGCAGTGACTTTTTCTTTCTTGATTAGATGATAAAGGAAAATGTGCCCCAAGAAGGGGTGCTTTCTTGTTTGTTTCTTTGTTTGTTTTTTGTTTTGTTTTTACCTTTTTTATTTTTTTATTTTTTTTTTAAATTTAATGAATGTCAATTTTAAACTCAGTTCAGGTAATTATTAGCCAAACGGTGTTTATAAAGCTGCATTAATTCTCCAGCACTCAGTGCCTCAGACACTTAAATAGTGGCATTCTGTACTTTATTACTGCTAAACATATTTGGAGCTTGTTCTCTGGACATCACATCCTTTTCAGAACTTTTAGTTGTGCACAAACAGTAAACAATATAAATAAGTCGGTGTAAAAATGGTGTGTTTAATACATACTGTACATTTGACTATAATGAAAATATTTTTTATACTTGATTTTAAAAGCCCTGCTATAGAGTTGTTATTCTATAGTAATTTATGTTTGTCTGTATCATGATCTACCTTTTTATAGCTGCTACTTTTAATCTACTGTAGTAACACGGGTCTGTCATTTGTTAAATTTCAGCAGTGCTGCCTTCTCACTTTTGGCAGATTTATGTAGTGGTAGCATTGGCATTGTCAATTGATTAAGCCCCCTGTAACCCAACTAAAATTTTTGTTTTTTTCCTTTCACTTAATGTAGAAATGAACTACTAGGTTGCCTAAGCAGGGATAGTAATATTAGGCTTAAAATCAGATTAATAAAGCTAGTAGTTCCCAGAAAATGAAGGCAGCTAAGTTCTAAGTCATGTTTTAAGTGCACTTAGTGCTGGTAGTTTTTGCTGTATCCATTTTGGAAATGGTGACAAGATTATTAGAATTATTTAGTGTTAAATCAGGACATTGATAACTGGTAAGTAATTTTCATTTTTGTGACAGTTTAAAATTTTCTTAGGCCTACATTTAGGTTCTTAGGTTAATTCTTCAGTTAAAGAAATGAGTAGTAATTGCTTGTAGAGCAGATTTAGTTTAACAAAAAAAAAAAAACATTCCTGATAGAAAGGGGGCAGATGGAGTGTATTTAGTGCCAGGAAAACAAAGGGTGATAGCTGCTTTTAGACACGGATCTGAAAGAAAACACTAGAGTAATCAGCCTAATACACATGGTAATTTTGCATGCATATTTTTATACATGCATATTTCACACTTGCCATTTCAGGGTTTAGTTTGTTTTCTTTCAAAGAAATGTCTTTATGTTTAATATACCTCATTCCGTAAGCTCAAATGAAGAGCGTTTAGAAAACAATGACCAGGTTCTCTGTTGTGAGTTCAATCAGATGTTCAGAAAACAGGCACTCCAATACCTTAATGGACCTCATTTCAATATTAACTGTTTACAGTTTGACAGAATTGTATATTTTTTCTCTTGTACTGTAGTTTATTTATGTATTTTTGTTTTGTATTGTGTGATTATTGATTTTTATTCCAAGCTATGATCAACATCTATGTAGTAGAGCACTTAAATGATCACAAGAATTATGTTGGTTTGATTGCACTATGTTTAATTATTTTTCCCTTTTCGAATGCAATTCTGATTTTTGACTGGACTAATTAAAATAAGCTGTCTCCTAATGTATGTGATAAATACTTTGATTTCCTATCCCCCATACCCACCCCCACCCCACCCCGGTCTCTTTTGCATTGAACGTCAGGCAACGCTGATTAATTCTGTCTTTGTGCATGTGTTTAAAAAAAAAAAAAGAAAAAAAAAGATAAAGAAAAAAAGCTTTTACTGGTTATGTTGTATTCTATTAGAAGATGCCATTTCCGCAAACATTTCAGCTGTAATGTTGTGTAAGGTAGTACTCACTGGATGCTAGAATCACTTCTTTTCAAAACCACTATTCTTCTAATAAATTTTGTTGTGGAAAAAGTGTTTTAATGCTTCATTTGTTCATTTGTTTTCTTTGTTCATGACATGTCTTTTAGGGATGAACTTTGATATTGCAGAATTCCTGTTAATTGTTTCTATGCTAATACATCTGATGGTACAAATCAAAATTTTCCAAACATAAATTGCTATAGTAGTATTGAGAGTTATCTTAAATTGTAATTTTAATGAGCTCAGAATTATAAGGAATATTTTCTAATCTTTGACAATCAGAAGATTGCAGTTTCAAATCCTGTAAATGCCAGAGTGACTCTGTTGGCCCCTTGAGCAAGGCCCTTAACCTGCAATTGCTTCATCCTGTGTATGACGTTAATCTGCATCCAGCCCTGCAAGCAGGTCCTCCAACTTACAGGGAAAACATGGGGGTCCTGCCACAATTTAAAAAAAAAAAAAAAAAACCTTGCCCTGTTCCAGTGTGGTGCTGAGGTATCACCCGGTGCACTTGGGTCCCAATACAGGTGGTTCATTGCATGGTGGGTGCGTCAACCTACTATCAGTGCATGCTCCCAACCTCTCTGTCCCTTTTCCTGCCACACACTGCAGTTCATGTTCTGGCTCTGTAAGTTTGCTAATAGGAACAAGAACTCAAACTTTCATAATTGGGATGTTTTTCTTTCTTCCTGTATACCAGTTTGTATTTATTATACAGTAGCAGTAAGGCATACTCTGAAACACTTATCTTTAATTCACAGGATTAGATATTTTGGGTAAATAACCTTCAGGATCAGTATAACAAAATTCTACGAAATTTTACAAAGCCCCACTAGGAGGCATGCTTTAATTGGACACATCAGTATCACATTGTTAAAGTTCCAAGCAAGATGATTCCTACTAAATTATGCTTTTACTTACTTAAATTAATGTGATCTCAATTATTCTTCATTGCATCAATCACCTTGCCTTGACGCAGCCCTTACAGATAGCAAAATTCTCAGTGTTCCTACAGTGACTGTGTGTGTGTGTGTATATATATAATGTGACATTGGCCTAAACATTGTTTGCACATTTAACACTAGAATTACCAGAGTCTATGAAAAAACTCGTAGATCCAGCCCACCTTAAAACCGTTTTCACCTCTCTTTTGTCTTCTAAATGAGCCGATTAACACGAGCCAGCAAGCAGCCGGCTATTCCATACCCCACCATCGCAGAACGTTCACTGAGTTTTCCCAGCTCATGCCTTGTTTGATTATCTGGGAGTGACTGAACTGCTGGAGTTTTAGAGTAGAAATAATAGATCGTTATTTGGAACACACACATTTCATGCGTGTTCCGTTTCTACAGTAATCTGTGTAAACACATTGTTAAAACAGAAACTTTTTCATATTTTAGTAATAAATGATACAAAATGTGGCATAAACTATAGCATTTGTGAAGCCTGACGTCCAAACATCAAATAAACACTTTCACAAAAGGTTCAACGATGCTACACCTCCTTCTGTGGCGTAGCAGTAAGATTTGCTGACTTAGCGCTACAGCAGCCTTGCCGTGCATTACAGACCCGAGTTCGATTCCCTGCTGGGGAGGAAGTGTTTTTTTTTTCTTTGTAACCTCAAACGGACATAAAATTTATAAATTGGTATGCACTGTAAATCGTTAAGTTTAAAATGTCGATCGCGGTTATTTCTGTTGATTAATTCATACATTTTTACTTAGAGTCAGAACAGGAGCTTATTCAGCTTCTGATCTGACTCTTAACAGCGCCACAGTATAAATTCACACCCAATCTGATGCTGTTCGCTTTCAAATAATATTGTACTAGTGCGATTATGTTTTCTGATTGGTACTATTCGCGTCGTCATAAAATGATTTCTTCAAAACGTCACATATATTTGTCTCTTTCTTTTTTTTAAATGTGTGTTGATCACCACCAGCATGTTGTAGCACACAGCAACTGGAATTGCATGTTCTTGCGCGCACTGAATAAGACAGCGCAATATGCAATCATCAGATTCAAATGTTAACAGTTCACAGTTCACACACACACGCAAGGATCGTCTTTCTTACATTTACAACGTGTGTACCTGTTACAATGTATTCACTTCTCTCTATGCTGTGGTTTCTATTACACACCTGAAAGAGAGACAATATATGTGAAAACATCATCGCACTAATGCAATATTATTTGAAAATGAACAGCGTCAGATCGTTTGTGAATTTATGCTGGAACTGGAAATTCTCTGATGTGGAATCAGTTCTGTATGGTTGTGGGTTTGAGTGGTGGACATAACTGGGAATTACTGTGAATGTGTGTGGTGTTTTGAGATAATGAATAGAGCTGCGAATTATAGGTGCTTGCTCAGTGTAATAGAAACAATAGCACAGAGAGGTGTGTACACTGCAACAAGTACACATGTAAATGTAGGAAGGGCGCTCCTTGGGTGAGCTATAGCGTGTCTTTATGTGAAAACAGCAGTGTCAGATGGGGAGTGTCTGATGATTGCATATAGTGCTGAAGTTAATACTCTTTACTATGCTTTCCTCTGCATGTCCTGGAGTACAAAAGAAACAGCATACAGCAACATGTGGGGACTGGCAAGATTGGGGAAAAAAAAACACGCGGTCGTATGTATCGTGATACACTGCAGAGCTATAGCGCGTCTTTATGTGAAAACAGCAGTGTCAGATGGGGTAGGAAGAATGAAAAGAATAAAAAAAACAAAAACAAAGCTAACCTTTACAAATATCATAAATTACACCGGCTGTTACAGACTGAAATCAAATGTATCTTTTTATTCTAAAATAGTAAAAATAAGAGCAGTTCACTTCTCAAAAGGGAGTCGTGCAGGATCGAACTCGTGACCTGTTGCTTGCCAGTCAACAACTGATACTGTTGCGCCACAGCAGCAGTCGGTGCAAATAAGTGTCAATGTCGCACACTAAGGCGGCTTTTTTTTCTGCAATTGTATTTTTGAATAAAAGCGCACTTGTTCCGTTATATTTGTACCTTTCGTGAAAGTGTTTCTTTGATATTTGGACTTTAGGCTTCATACATTATATAGTTTATGCCTACATTTTGTCATTTACTACTAGAATATGAAAAAAGTTTCTGTTTTAAAAATGTGTTTACACAGATTACTGTAGAAACGGAACACAAATGAAATGCGTGTGTTCCAAATAACGATTTATTATTTCCACTCCAAAACTCCACTTCACTCCCAGATAATCAATCAAGGCATGAGCTGGGAGAAATTCGTGCACATTCTAAGTCAATGGGGGGATGGAATAGCCGGCTACTTTCAGCTTGTACATTTAGATGACAAAGACGATGGCAGAGAGGTGCGAAAGGATTTAAGGTGGGACGGATCTACGAGTTTTTTCGTAGGCTCTGGTAATTCTAGTGTTAGAGTCATAAGTGTGAAGCAATATAGCCTACATTTTTTAAGCCTGCTGAATCTTGAGCGGATTTGAGTCGGTCCCAGCAACCATTGGGCGCAAGGCAATAAAAATCTCCTAGACAAGGGTACAAGTCATGATTCAAAAACATCAGAGTGCCAGCCTTATTGTTGTTTACATTTATATTATGAATTTTATGTGGTACAAGACTCACTAATTCAAGTACATCCTTTTCTCCTGTTTGTAATCAAATATGGTAACATTTTGGATAAGACTGCATTCTTCCAACTGTATTCAAAGGCAATTCTCCATAGTGGTTCATTAGAAACAATTTCCTTTTGTCAAGTTCCAGTTCAGCTTAGAAATCTGATATAAATAAAAAATATATTCTTTACACAGTTTTCTCTCGGAGTGTTAATTCTGGGGATGAGTCTAACCACAGGTAACTCATGGGTAAAATCTGCTCTTGTGGAGTCCAGCAACAGAGGAGCATATTTTAAATTTACAATGAATTAGACGCTTCTCGCCCTCAGACATAGTAAATAATGTTCAGGTGCACCTTCAGTACCAGTTTAAGAGCAAACAGAATTTTTAGTGCACAGAGTTGGAAGTTGGTCAATCCATAAATACTGTATAAAGCAATATACCTGCAGCTTAGTTTTTTTGCTTTGCAAAATTATGATTGTTAATCCATTCAAGTGTTCATCAATATCTCACAATTTGCCTCTGTTGTATGCAGTCTGTAAAGTCCAATTATATGCCTACCATCCAAAAACATTTTCAGACCCACTTCAGAATCATTAGGAGCCAGAGTTTATTGCTGTTGTGCTTTTCATGACCAATGTGTATCATGGTTTTTGCATAACACATTATATTTTCACAAACAGAAATAAACTATTCATGGCATGTGATTCATATTAAAAGTGCAAAAATGGATTGTTGATCAAAAGCCCTTTATTGAACAGGGAACCATTATAAAAAGTATCTGAGGGATGTGGTTTCATTTGTCATACTATCTAAAGGTCAAAGTGAGCAAAGATTAATCATGTACTAGTTATCGATTCTGAGTTTGAAATGATTTTTATAATACATAAATGTGCACAGAGTAAAACCAGTCGTCTTGAGATTAAAGAATGGCTGCAAAATTCAAACTGGAAAGAAAACAAAAAAAAAAAATTCATCACCTGGGGCCACATGCATAACGCTGTGCGTAGAACTCACACTATAATATGGCATAAGCACAAAAGCGGGAATGTGCGTACGCACAGAAAAATCCAGATGCAGGAATATGTACGTACGCAAACTTCCACGTTCTTCCGCTACATAAATTCCGATCAGCGTGAAAAGTAACGCACGTGCACACACCTTCTGTCCCGCCCCAACTCCTCTCAGAATTACGCCTCTTTCAATATGCAAATCAATATTAATAGCCCTTAAGCTCAGCCTTCTGTGAAAAGACAAGGGGAAAATATAAGAATTTCAGCGAATACCAAATGGAGGCAAAGGAAAAACGTACTATTTGTTGGTTTAAACAGTGGTATAATCAACAAAATGAAGTTGATCAAGTGACAGAGTGTCGGAGAAACTCGAAAGCTCAAGTTCACAAAGTCGCACAGTACCCGAAATAAAAAAGAAATCGCATATCAAAGTCGCCGTGAAAAGGCAAGTCGTAGCCCACTGTCTGAGTGTCATATGAAAGCTTATTAGGGTACAGACAAAAAAATAGGCACACAGTGGGGAAAAAAGCACGAAATATCAACTTTAATTTCGAAATTTCCACTTTAATCGCCTAGTTTATTTTGCCATTAAAGTAGAACATCATAAACTTCATCTTAAAATCGTTTAATTTACTAGTTTCTCAAATCCCATTGTAACTAAAGTAGCACATTAAATGCTTTGTTCTGTATTTGATCTTCTATGTGCTCTGTGTGTGAATCACTACCTGCTTCTTAAACGGGCTTTCTTTTTCTCCGACAGGACACAGAATCCATTACATTCGTGATATTACAGCTCTCTGAATAATTAAAATACTGAGATGTGTACTTGATATCTTTTTCATGATGATAGGAGTTAAAGCATGTTATTAAACATGGGAACACAGTGGCACAGTGCTTGTTTATGTCTCATGCAAGAGGCTTGCTGCGCCATGCGCAATCTTCGATGAAATAATTTATTGCAGCAGTACTGTCTCTTTCAAATGTACTAACCTCCAATTCCTGCCCTTACTTTTCTTTCTCCAAATACCCAATCGCCACACAATCAGCTCTGTAATAGACGTGAAGCCATCTGTAAGCTTAGAACGCCGATTCTTCAAAACTTTTAAGGAACATTGAAATATCTTCGTAGTACATGTTTAATTATTCTATCCGTCTATCCTTCCAGTGTCGCGTCAGCACAAGCAAGAATACAACGCAATGCAGGAGCAATCCATGAACTAACTAGCGCTGCTGCAGCGTGTCCTCACATGTTTAATTATTAACAATACAGATTATTTAAATGAAGTTAAAGTTTTATCTGTATAATATAATCAACATATTTTGCTGCATTTCATCTTAAAAATGATATCGTCATCATATGTAAATACACGCTTTATAAAGTGGTGCAGGTTGTGCAATATTATAACTGTATCCCAAGTTTACAGTGAGGTGATTGTACTTATAAGTCCAAACAGTTCTACAAGGAGCACTTGATGGACTGATTTAGTGCGTTTATAGTTCTTGGGATGAAACTTTTTCTAAACCGCGAAGTCCGAACAGGGAAGTCTCTGAAACATTTTGCCGTGGCTCAGGCAGCGTCTGCTTCATGCTGTATACCGATAATTCTCTTTCCGATCAGCTGCAGCTGTGATTCCCCACTCAGATACAGTGATATAAATACTCTGAGTGTGTGCAGTGAGAGTAATATGGAAAAAGATGATCTGCTGTGGCAACCCTTAACGGGAGCAGCTGAAAGAAGAAGAAGATGCATTGAGAGTAACAACGCTAAAGCAGTTATGGTATTTGGAATACTATGGCTATTCCCTGGACGTCTCTCATTAATTTTTGTTTCCTTGGTATTACAATGCGTGTGGACTCGTTTAAATAGGGTTTTCACGCAGCTCCATTTATGAGATACCGGGTGATTGCTGGTGAAGTGTAGAATCTTGTCTGCGTGGCATACCAAGGAAACAAAAATTAATGAGAGACGCTATCTGTTTCAACTTTTCACCTCGAACGGATACTCAAAATCATTCATTAATCGGAGTCTACACAGCAGGCGCCAAAGGAATCAGCATACAAGCGACGTACATCAGAACACCCACCCCACCTGGCATTCACTCCCATACCACCATAATGTGTCAGAAGGCACGGCACGCACCCTGACCAAGTGGGGCATCAAAATAGCACATAAACCCACCAACAATCTGCGCATGGTCCTGTTTAATGCTAAAAACAAGAAATCGACAGCCGAAACAAGAAACGCAGTTTATAGTATTCCATGCAATTCTTGCTCAGCTGTATACATAGGACAAACGTCAAAAAGAATTTCAACACGTGTACAGGAACATCGCAACGCTGTCAGAAGAAAGGACGCACTATCTTTGATATATGCACATACTAAATCGACAGGACACACATTCAACTGGGACAACGTGAAAGTAAAATTTAAGGCCAGTACAAAAAGCGCCAGAGAGTTGGCCGAGTCTTGGCTATCAGATGAAAATGCCATCAACAGACACTTGGACATAAACCAGCATATGCCAACTTAAGAAGGACATATGCACTTTAATTTAACGATAACCCCCCCCCCCCCTTTTGATCATACGGACTTAGTCACCTCCACCCACCCCCCCACCCTGAATGTGTTGCTATATATTGCCTTTGATTCTTGTAAGTCTAAGCATTATCCTCTGATGAAGACCCCTGATAGGGGTTGAAAGCTCAGGAATAAAACTATTTTATGATACGTGATTCGTTTTTTCTCCCTTTGTGGATCTCCAACTGCAAATATGCAAACCGTATCACAGACCTTCTCTTCCATAGTATAATATATATTGTATAGCTCTATGCTCCATTTTTGGGCTAATGTTTTGTATTGCCAGCAGCAATTTATTACACTTGAACCAAATGTGTTAAGTCCTTTCATGTATACAAGGTCAGCTTTCCATCAGGGCACTACTCAATAAGATGTTGAAATATAAAATGAATGTTTTTGTTTTTTTAATTGACAATACACAGAATGAAAATAATGAATAAAAAATGAAAATGTTAACATTTTTAGGAGTGAGAAACATTGCTGTAAGTCTTAGTGTATTCACAAGTGCATGGACACTTTTTTTGCACCAGTCTTCTTGAGCTCAAACAGGACAAAAAGCAGAATGGGTAAAGGACATTACATAACATATTAGTGTCTGATACTATAACTGCATAACCAGACTCTCTTCTGGAGGGCAGAACAATGAATGATGTCCATTTCTTCTGGAGTGTCTATGCTAACTTAGCCTATGACAGATAAATATTTGTTTTTTTTTTCTTCTGCATTATTTGCATATATATTAAATATGAATTCAAATACCAAAACAGCACAGAGGTTGTTTAAAATATACCAGAAAAATGTTTACAAGGTTTAATATGAAGACGTTGCCTGTGGTGCTGGGTATTACGTAAGGCAAGGTCAGCAACATTTTATTTTTTGTGGGAATGGTATGCAACATCTCAGTAGAATTATTTTTTATGTCTTATCTAATTTATTGGTTGTGGTTGACTTGCAGGACAACTCATTAAACCTAGGTTGATCGGAGTACAATTTTCTGATATACTGTTACAGACATATTTTGTGGAGAAATGTATTAATAATTATGGTACAGTCATGTACATATGGCCTACTAATTAGGTTTCCTTAAAGTCTCAAGGATGATAGCCTTATTTCCATAAGTATACCTCTTATTCATGCAAAATTCATTAAGGTATAAATTACAAATTTCGGTCACATAAATATTAGTTTTCTATTTTAAGTTTTACAGCCAAGTAGGATTAAACTCTATATCTTGGTTCTTGCTACTGTCTTGCATTAATGGAGAAGGCTTTGATGGTTAATTGGATGTTAGTACAGGTGGAATCCTGTAGACCATAACAATATTTGGGGAAGATGTGTAGTATTGTGACCAGGGCCACGGGCAATTCACCATGTCTAATGGCAGCGGTGCAAGGACAGCTCCATAGCTGCTCTGCTGCGTCTGGTAAACAGTAAACCAAGGACAAAGCAATTGGATGTCCTCTGTAGGATCAGTGTTACCGCGTAACATGCTTGTTGCACAATGTTAACATTTAACACCGGGCTTTGATCTGCTCTTACTCACACTCTTCCTGATCTCTTTCTCCCATTTTTTTTTTTTTTGATCATTTATTGAATTAATTTAAAGCATATAATAGTCCATACAGTCAAGTCAAACTTAACAAACTAATCTTCTAATCTGAAGATGGGAGCTAAAGCAGGATGATTGCCCATGCTGCGGCTCCTAACAGCTCTTATTCTGAATGAAGTCTTGCGACTGTACCTGCCTTCTCTATACGGTACAGTTTATTTTTTTGTATAGCCCAAAATCACACAGGAAGTGCTGCAATGGGCTTTAACAGGCCCTGCCTCTTGACAGCCCCCCAGCCTTGACTGTCTAAGAAGACAAGGAAAAACTCCCAAAAAAACCTTGTAGGGAAAAATAGAAGAAACCTTGGGAAAGGCAGTTCAAAGAGAGACCCCTTTCCAGGTAGGCTGGGCGTGCAGTGGGTGTCAAAAGAAGGGGGTCAATACAATACAATGCAGTTCACAGAACAGAACAATTCCTCAATATAGTAAGAAATAAAAAATATAAATTTTAGAAGTACAGAGCAGAATTTAATAGTAGATGATATATCCCATAATAAGATCTGGATTTGTGTAGAGTCCTGGAGACCTCATCCTTCAAGCTGCCTCCCCCATTTGGCCATTCCACGGCTGAAACAGTGCTGGGCCAGCCAATCCGATGAAAGGACCCCTCTTTCCCACGATTCCTGCGATCCTCCATCTGGGATGACTTTTCCTTAGGCAGGCAAAACAACTTGGCAGGTGGGCCATGGCACCAAGTGTGACATTTGAGTACCGAGAAGAAAAACAGAGTAAGTGAGGGTTAGTATACAATTATAACTGTCATGTTACTTATGTTTAAGTGCTAATGACTAACAACAGAGATGCAGTCTGTACAGTTAATCAGCAGCTCTAGTCAGGATATGCTAAACTGAAGTAGTGAGTCTTCAGCCGGGATTTAAAAGCTGAGACCGAAGGGGCATCTCTTATAGTAGCAGGCAGACCATTCCACAGTTTAGGGGCCCTGTAACTAAAAGCTCGACCTCCCACTGTTATTTTATTAATCCTTGGAATCATAAGCAGACCGGCATCTTGAGATCTTAATGTGCGCTCAGGTTTGTAAGTCATGATAAGTTCAGACAAGTAAGCCGGACCTCGACCATTAATGCTTTATATGTTAAAAGAAGGATTTTGAAATCTGCCCTAAACTTAACCGGGAGCCAGTGTAAGGATTTAAGAACTGGAGTTATGTGTTCGTATTTTCTTGTTCTTGTAATTATTCTCGCAGCCGCATTTTGTATTAACTGGAGGCTGTATAAAGAACAGTTTGAACATCCAGTGAACACCGCATTGCAGTAGTCAATCCTACTAGAGGTAAATGCATGAATTAGTTTCTCAGAATCCTGTTTATTTAAAAAGCGCCTTAATTTCCTAACATTTTTAAGATGGAAGAAACATGTTTTGGACAACTTTGTAATATGCGCTTTAAATGACATGCTAGAGTCAAAGATAACTCCTAGATTGCGGGCTGATTCAGTAAAATTGACTGGGATTCCCACTGAGTTAAATGATGACAAAATATTATTGTGATCAGCATCATTCCCTCCAACAATTAACATCTCTGTTTTATCTGTATTTAAAGACAAGTAGTTCTTATTCATCCACTCCTTTAATTCACTAACACAACTAATTAAAGACAACATTGGAGAAACTTCATTTGATTTAAATGAAAGGTATAACTGGGTGTCATCTGCATACGAGTGAAAATGAACATTGTTTCCTAATGAGAGATCCCAGTGAAAGCATGTACAGTGAAAACAGTAAAGGTCCCAGTACTGAGCCCTGCGGGACACCATATTGAACTTCTGTGTATAATGATGAAGTACTGTCAGCACATTTCTGTACATATTGGAATCGATTTAATAAGTAAGAACTAAACCAAGCGAGCACAGTGCCTGTAAGCCCAACATCATTTTCTAGCCTGTGCAGTAAAATAGAATGGTCGATGGTGTCAAACGCTGCACTTAAGTCCAACAACATAATTACAGTGGAGTTTCCTTCATCAGAGGATATCAGAATGTCATTTACAACCCGTGTTAGTGCCGTTTCTGTACTATGACCAGTGCGAAAACCAGACTGGAATTTCTCAAATAAATTGTAATGCGTAAGGTGTGTCTGAAGCTGACTGGCGACTACTTTTTCTAGTATTTTAGAGAGAAACGGTAAATTTGAAATAGGCCTATAATTATTTAGTATATGTGGGTCAAGGTGTGACTTTTTAAGTAATGGGTTAATGACTGACACTTTTAGTGTATCAGGTACTGTGCCATGCAATAATGAACTATTGATAATGTGCTTTGATCACTTTTGGTACGGTAATAAAGTACTTGTATTTTCCTTGGAAATCTGGACTTGCCTTTATTGTCTCTCGCACAACTCTGTGACCCATGCTTAAAAAATACCTGGATATAACTAATAAGGAGTGGTCTCCCCATGACTTTCTCACATACTCAGATATGGGGATGGATATTTGAGGAGTAAACCGCAAGGCAATGTTTATATTTTTATATCATGTACATTAAAGAACCATCAACAAGAAGTCAAATTAATAATATATTGAACAATTATTAGGCCTGTAAAAGAAAAGTTGAATAAATCAGACTCTGCAGATGCATGAATTAAAGGTAAAGCACCACTTTTGGTTAGCGGAAATAGCCCAAAAGTTAATAGAAATCTGCCTTTTGTACCTAATGCTTGTATGCAAAATTTGGTTGACCTAAGTGAAAGTGATCTCAAGTTATCGTGTTTACATACATACACACACAATTCCAAAAATACTATTTTTGGACTCAGGGAGGTCTAAAACGTTGAGATTCATCAAAATCTCAAAATGGAATTTTTGGATGATTACAATACTTTCCCTATACTTTGTAATCGAGAAAGTAAAAACAGAGCTTCTTAAACTGCAAAAAAATATTTTATTTGAAAATGAGACATTAGATGTAACTTTTTTTTCTTTATAGAAATACAGGTATGAAAATACAGAATGAAAACAAGGCGTTAGATATACATTTTTAAAAAAGAAATACAGGTATGAAAAACAGAACGAAAACAAGTTGTAGGATGAAGATGAAAGTGTGATTCTCTTCATTCCATAATCAAATTTTTTCTAGGATTGTTAATTTTTCTTTCAATTTAAACCTGAAGCTGTTTTTCACTTTTTTTTCCTTCATCTCAAAGAAAACTTTGAGAAGTGCTATGAAATGTATCCACACACAACACACTACCCACGCATATACTCGGTGGAGCACTGACTCAGAATTCAGCTATGTGTATGGGGTTGTATGTATATGCTCGCAAATCGAAATTCACAACAGACGGTCTCTTTGGGACAGCCTCTTTCAGGGTTCCCAAGACTCTGTGTGGGAAGTGTAGGAGTGTATTTTTTGCATCTCATTATTAGTATCTTCAGTGGCCATTTTGGGTTGAAAAAACATTTGGTATACTGAGATTTACATTTCTTTTAAATGAGATTCATATAACATGATGTTCTATGAACATTTGTAGGGGACAAAAACTATTCGTTATACTGAAAATTTTGTTACTTGGGTATTCGCTATAACAGGATTTACCTAACATGTAATTTGGAATAAGGAGCTGAAAGTAGCCTCAGTCATTTAAACCTTTGTATTTTGTTTTTTTTTCTTTTTCTTTTTTTGTATTGTGACATTTTAATAATAAATTGTTTTATTTACTATCAAAGGAAAATTAGAGCCATGTAAACTTATTTTTCTTTGACATTTTATATCAGCTGCCACTCTTTTTACGGTTGGCCCCCACTTTATGGCAGTTGTTGATTGGTAGAACCTGATCAGGATAAGTGAGTTTGAATATAAGTACTTCGAATGATATATTTGGTTGTAACATTTTTGGTCAAAAACATGAAAATGATAAAAATTGAAACTGTAGTTCTGGCAAAATTTTAAAGTTGAACGTGACACCTGTTCAGAATTAGTCATGCATTTCATTGGTTTAACAATGATGTTTGTTTTCCACTCTCTATATGGTGTACAGAACCCAGGTTTTTTTTCTCAGATTTGCAGTGAAAACATCTCACTACAGGTTAACTGCCCATCTGAGTAAAATCCATTTACAACAAGAACAATTTGACAAGGAAAAACCTCCCAAAAAACAAGTAGGTAGAAAAAGTAGGAAATCTTGAGAGAGGCAATTCAGCGAGAGAGAGAGAGAGACGCCTCCGGGTAGGTTGGGCTTGCAATGGTTGTCAAACACACCACAAAGTACAAGTAGTCCTGTTTACTGAACTAGATGACCAGTCTGTCATTGCCACCTCAGAAATACTAAACAATAGTAAAAAGCATTTTGCCTAGAGAGTTGCTGGAGGGCTGTGCAAGAGCAAAGTACAAGAACAGATTATACCACTCACTAAATACATAACTACCACGTGTAAGGATACAGATTTATTAAAATGCATCTAAAACAAATTAGAAGTTAATGAACATGAACATGAAAACAACAATATCTGCACATCAGTTAATTGTAGAACGACAGCCATATTGTGGAAAATAAGCCAAGGAACTACCTCCCCTCTACTGGCCATTGTACATCTGAATCAGTGCTGTACCAGCCAGTCTGATGAAATAACCCTTCTACCCAATGATTCCAGTGCTACTTTATCTGAGATGACTTTTCCATAGGCAGGCAAACAACCTTTCAGTAGAGCAGTTACACCAACTGCCACATGAGAATCCCGGCAAGAGAAACAGAAAATTGGGAGGGTTGGTAACAGTTTATAAATATTATATTACTATTTTAGCATTAATGACTAATAACAGAGATTCAATATGTACAGCTGATAAGCAGATCTAGTTGGAGTATGCTAAAATGAAGTAGTGAGTCTTCAGCCTAGATTTAAAAGCTGAGACTGAAGGGGCGCCTACTATAATAGTAGGCAGACCATTCAAGAGCTTCCGGGTCCTATAACGTAAAGCTTGGCCTCCCACTGTTATTTTGTTAAATTTTGGAATCATAAGCAGGCCAGCATCTTGAGATCCTAATGTGCATTTTGGTTTGTAAGTAATGATAAGTTCAGATACGTGGCCTTGGCCATTTAAAGCTTTATGTATGTTAAAAGGAGCAATTTTAAATCTGCCCAAAATGTAACTGTGAGCCAGTATAAAGACTTGTATACTTTGTGGTTCTTGTAATAATTCTTGCAGCAGCATTTTGAATTAACTGAATGTTATATAATGATTGATTTGATCAGCCAGTGCATTGCAATAGTCAGTCTTGCTAGAAATTAATGTAACATGGTGTAATGTGTACTTTCAACTATATGCTAGTGTCAAAAGCAATGCCTTGATTGTGGGCTGATTCGTAACACTACTGGTGATTGAACCAAGTTAAATAATGACAAAATATTGTTATGAGCAGCATCATTCCCTCCAATAATTTACATTTGTTTTATCTGTGTTCAAAAACAAGTAGTTCTCATCCATCCACTCCTTTAACTCACTAACACATCTATTGTAGTTAAGGACAACATTGGAGAAACATCATTTGGCCTAATAGGAAGGTATAAGCCGCTGTCATCGGTGTGTGAGTGACAGCTAACGTTATATGTGCTAATGATAGTTCCTAATGAAGAATGTAAAGTGAAAAGGGTAAATGTCCCAGTACTGAGCCCTGCAGGACACCAAATTTAACTTCTGCGTATAATGACAGAATACTGTCATCATATTTCTGTACTTGCGGGAATCAATCTGATAAATAAGAACTAAACCAGGCAAGGACAGTGCCTGTGAACCCAATGTCATTGTCCAACCAGCATAGTGAAATAGAATGGTCAGTGGTGTCAAACGGTGTACTTAAATCTAACAGCGTAATTAAAATTGAATTTCCTTTATCAGAGGATATCACAATGTAATTTACAACCTGTGCTATGGCCTTTTCTGTATTATGACCAGTGTGGAAGCCAGACTAAAATTTCTCAAATTAGGATGTGTAAGGTGAGGCTGAAGCCCACTGGCAACTACTTTTTCAAGCATTTTAGAAAGGAAAACTTTGAAATTGTTCTATAATTATTAACACTAGAATTCCTGACACCTGTGAAAATATTTGTAATGCCAGGCCACCTTATTTTTACTTGCACCTCCTCATCACTGTGTTAATTTTGCATCTATAGCGCCTTTGTTTTGTGTGTGTCAATAGGCTGCAGGCAAAAGCAGCCTGCTATCTCATCCCCCACCAAGGAAGCTGAAGAAAAAAAAAAACGCAAATAAGTTTAACCGCCTGTGTAAAGTTACATAGTACTTGTAAAAGATAGCATGTTTTTTTTTTGGTTTTTTTTCCCCGTTTTATTCTCTTAGTCATGTTCGATACCTCCCGATCTGACACTGTTATTTTTCATATGAAGATGTGGTATAAAGAGACAAGTTTGTTTTTTGCGAGATTTTGTTTCCCTTCGTTGATTGGTTAGACTCAAATCAAATGTATGTTTTTATTATATAATAGTAGCAATTTTAGCAGCCCACCAGTCAAAGCGCTAAATGGAGTGAGGACCGGTGATCAAACCTGCAATGTCTTGATTGCAAAGCAACAGTTCTTACCCCTGCACCAGCGAATCAGATATCTGTGAAACCGCCATGTTTCCACTGTAGAAGACACAAACACACACATTCATGTAAACATGTTTAGTTCGTATTGACTGATATTTGGGCTTCAGTTTTCACACATTGATAGCAACATTATAGACTGCACGTCAACATTTTATTATTACTATAACATATGAAAAAAATGTATGCATTAGTTATGTGTGCAACATTTCTTGCCTCGCATTTCCGGTTATCCTACATTTACACAGATTGTTGTAGACATGAAACACACATAAAATGTATGTATTTCAAATAACAGTATATTATTTTCCTATACAATTCCAGACACCTCACTCCCAGATAAATAGACTTCAGCGGTTAGCGAGGCAGCTGAAGTCAGACACAAAATTCTAAGGGGGAAGGGTAGCAGGCTACCTGCCTGTGGCCAGTTGACATATTTGCGAAAAAAGGTGTTATTAGTGTGCAGTTAACACAGTAATGAGGAGGCATGAGTAAAATGTAGGTGGCCCGGCATTACAAATCTTTTCACAGGCTTTGGGGATTCTAGTGTTAAGCGTATGTAGGTCTAGGTCTGTTTCACAACTGACACTTTTAGTGCATCATACCTGCAACTTTCAGTAATGAGCATTGCAAAGAGTGGATGTTGCCATAGCATCCATGGAGCTTTTTAATAGTTCTGTTGCCATTGGATCCAAGAAACAAATAGCAAGTTTCATTTTAAAAATGTAAATTAAGACTTCCTGTTCAGTTATTAGATTAAAATTGCTAAAGTGGTTATGACAGGGTTTGCGAAGCTAGAATTAGGTCTGTAATATACAGTAATGCTGAAATCTGAGATCTTAATTGTTTTTTTATTACAGAATTTTAGAGTAGTAGTCCTAGCATGCTTTTAAAAGATTTTTTTTATTTCAACTCTTTCTCAGCATTTAAAACTGCAAGGAGGTTTCTGAACTGGTGATATTTTTTCACTTTATTTTGAATTAAGCTGCTATTAAAAGTACCCGTGGTAGATGATGTGGTTTTATCTCTTGGTCCAATTATGCTGCTTATTTTTGGTTATTAAGTAATTTAAAGTTTGCATGAACAATGTATAAGATGTTCCATAACAGGGATTCTAGGTAACAGCTACAGGATAGTAGCAAGTGGGCTAAACAACAGCCTGTAATTGAAGATCATAAGAATGTTGCCTGAATGATGTTTCTGATCAGTCAGTGTTTTGGGATTAAACAAAAGATCCCCTCCAGTTATGATGAAGACCATCTGTCTTGAACAATTCAAGCGTTACCCAAAAAAATGCAAATTGTTACGCAAATTATGCAATCACATGTATATATTTTTGGTAAGGGCCCAGGCACAATTAAATTATGGCATCTTTTTTTTTAGCTTTAATGGATAAACATATGAAGTTCCCTTTTAATAACAGATTGCTGTAAATAGATAAGCTGAAGATATTGCATCTTCAGCCAGGAGGTCCAATTTAGCCTCATTGTCAGATACCTTTGTCCCTGGTAAGCATTTAATATTGACTACTGTATCAACATAGTTTGGAATAATAGTCACCCATTATGAGCACTTTATTGTTCTCGGCCTCCACAGCTTTGGTGCAGAGAACTGAGATTCTTCTTTGGGTCTGAATTGGTGACCTGAACGCTGAAGGACTACATTTTGCCATCTTAGACCTCCATCTCACTGTTGTGCATTCGCCCTATGGCTACATTGGTGCAACTGATTTTGGCCATGCACTCACTACAGTGGGACCTGTTGAAATTTAAACTGAATCAGCAGTAGCCGAATCGTCTAAACAAATAGTCAATCCAATTTTCAGTTTTCTGTATCGTTGTCGATTTCTTAACATAGTCCTCCAAAGCGTGCATTTTCTTGATCAACTCAGGTGAAGCGTAGTGTATCATTGTCTGAAAAACCTGAACTGTACATGCTGCAGAACACACAACATGTAAATTTGCTCTCGACAGGCAGAGAATAGATGGAATATTACGCAGTTTGCAAACCTGTATTGAGTTTTTAATGAAATTTGTGTGAAATGTATAGGGCTGCAACTAATGATTATTTTGGTAGTCGACTAATCGTTCAAAAAAATTTTTTTCTCGATTAGTCACGATTATTTCATGCCTGACTATTTTGAAGCCTATGACCTGTGGTTGCACATCCTGTGCATGTCTTACCTCATCTGCTCACGTCTGTTCACCTGTGAATGTCACCCTGATGTCTCTGCATTAACACAATTAAAATTAATAATAATCAAATTAAAGTAACCAGTGAAACATAATGAATTTGAAAATAATCGGATGTTTTTATATTAGTGTGACCATCACAATAAAAAAGAATTACATTAAACAATACAAACTAAAGTGCATGTAGTCTTTAAACAGAAAAAGTGCATTTAACTTAACCAAAAAATACATTGTTTAAACAGAAACTTTTTCATATTTTAGTAAATCTGTAGTACTAGGGTGTTGTACCGTGTTAGCCATTATGAATGTAGAGAAAAGCCAAGCAAAATGACACCTTTTATTGGGCCTGAGTTGCCTCGAAAGCTTGCATATTGTAATCTTTCTAGTTAGCCAATAAAAGGTGTCATTTTGCTTGGCTTTTCTCTACATATTTTAGTAATAAATGACAAAATGTAGACATAAGCTATATAATGTGTAAACCATGAAGGTTCACAAAAGGTTCAAGGATGATACAATAGCTTTCGTGGCGCAGCGGTAGGAATTGCTGACTTATAATCAAGAGTCCCCCGGTTCGATCCTGACTGCCTCATATATTTACCGTTTTGAGTAGTGAGTTGCTCTTATTGTTAATATTATACAATAAACACATACATTTGATTTGTGTCTGTAAAAGCCACTGTAAATGAATAGTACTTGTAAAAGATACTTTTTTTTTTTTTTTTTTCCTTTTACTTTTATTCTCTCAGTCACGATACATACTACCGCCCCTCCGGGGATCTGACGCTGTTACTTTTTATCTGAAACTGGGAATAACTGTAGATGTGAGTGGTGTTTTGAGACAATTGAACTGGAAATTCTCTGATCTGGATGGATAAAAGCTGACCCACAAACAATGAGATTCGTATCTCATTGTCACTTGAGTGTTCCTGCTTATGCTGAATTAGTATGCACCTTATGGCCTGTGATGTCAAAGCCAAACTGACAAAAAAACAGAGACATAGGTATATATAATAATTGGAATTATTCATTTTTTTACCTTATAGTACATTTTGGAAAACATTGTGGCATGGATGCAACATTATTCATATTCATTCGCGTACCTTCTGGCGGTTGTAATTAGTGACGCCGTTCCCCCCCCCCCCCCCCCCCCCCCCCCACCCCCCCGACCTTGCCCAGTCTGCACAGGACTCCAGGACATACAGAGGAAAGAATGTTCCTCTGCAAGGTGAGCCATGAACGTTCTACTTTTCTCAGTGGACCCCGTAAATGCCATGCTCAGTACATGTGCTTTGATTGCTGCCAGGTCAAGCTTGTTATAGCACAAGCAACTGGCCACCTGCGTGCTCCAGCTAGCATTGAATAAGCTCACGCCTTCTGGTGTCAGCGTGCAGCACCGGGGGGAAAAAAAAAAAGAAAGAGACAAATATATGTGACATTTTGAAGAAATCATTGTATGACCTGAACAGTACTAATCAGAAAACATCATCACACTAATGCGATATTACTTACAAATACATTACATGTATTTGAAAATGAAAAGATCGGGTGTAAATTTGTTACTTGTAAAAGTTAGCTTTTTTCACTTTTATTTTCTCAGTCTCGTTCACACTCTCCCTCCCCTCCTCATCTGACCCTAACTAACTAACAGCGCCAGCATAAATTCTCAAGAGACGGCAGCATCACAGCTCCAGGATGCTTGCGTTTCAGATGCTTATGCATCGTGGTGGTGCTGCCGTGAAAAGAAAGCTCCACTTTGCATAATCTGCATTCAACTTTTTTTCTTTTTTGGTGAAGTGCTCCCACACTTTAGAAAGTTTCTGTCTCAATTTTTTTTCCATCTCCTTCCCCCTCCTCCATCCAACTCGCCATTGCAACCACGGTTATTTTCCTCTACATTCTTCTTCTCCTCAGACGTTTTTTCTTCGTTGGTAGGACTGTGTGCAGTCTTGATAAACAATAAATGATGCTGCCCCCAGACGTTCATATGTAGTGCATTGCAGTTACAAAAACCAATGTGGTTCTTTGTGACTGGAGCCTCTATTGAAGGTTCTGTTTATGACACGTCAACGATTTTTTGTAGTCGATGTCGTCGATTATGTCGACTAATCATTGCAGCCCCAGAAATGTATTGTGTGTCTTAAATTTTATGTTGATTTACTAAGGTCAAAAAAAAAACAATTTTCTTGGTAACAGATGTCAATAAAGCAAAACATTAATAAAAATGTATAACTTTATTTTGGGGTGGTTATACTTATAAAGCAGAGATAAATTGTATATGTGTGTGAGATTGCCCCCTTTTTATCTGCCACATTTATCATTGCTGCCTTTTTGAATTTAATTAATCATTGTTTGTAATTCCTTAAGCACCTGCATTTATATCCATACTCATAAATTTAGTGAGGCTCTACTTTGTTGGAAAATGTACATTATTGCTTTGCTGGTTACTTACGTTGCCTAATCAATTAACGTTTTGGTAAACAGCATCAGTTATTGGTATTTGTAAAATGCATTGTCTCTTTATCTGAGCAGCAATTATGAATATTTTGAACAAATTAATTGTGCTAGAAATAATAAAGTTAAAATATCAGCAATAATCAGTTTTGAAAGTGCTTACCAATACAAAGTGGTGCAAACTGCAACATTGTTCAGCCTAACAAACTATAAAAGCCAGTAAAATGTTGAATTATAATAAAAACTTTGTCACAGGCTTCAAATAATGCAGCCATGAGGTTACTTGTATTGTGAATTACTGTAACTACTGAGCACATTTTTATTATTATATGTATAATGGCGTACCGAGCCAAGCATTGCTTTTGAAACTTTTTTTCCACTTTAGTTCATTTCTAGATATGTTAAGTGACTCTTTGCTATCCTTATTACTTTTACTGTTAGAAAGTTCATTTACTTTACCTGGCAGAATTTCAAATAGCAGGAGAATAACTTTAGCACTAACCATAGGGCACATGAGACCAATGGCAGAAAAGTATATTAGGAAAGATAAACGTCATTTGAAAAGAAATATTACAGAAAAAGTGAGACGACCAAAGATTTTTTTCAATATTTTAGTAGTAATAGGACAATCTAGGAGAATTAATTAGGAACAACAGTAAAGGCGATCTACAATATTCAGGTAGATGAAATTTAAATTAAGTAAATGTAACGTATTACAAGTAGGGTGTTGAAATGTTAGGTTTGATTAAACTGTAGGAGGTTTGAAATTTGAAAGGGAACTCCTCACTAGCTAGATTAACACTAGAATTACCAGAGCCTACGAAAAAACTCGTAAATCCGTCCCACCTTAAATTGCGTCTTAGATCCGTTTGCACCTCTCCGCCAGAGTCCTTTGTCATCTAAATGTGCTGATAAACAAAAGCTACTAGCAGCCAGCTATTCCATCCCCCCACCGACTTAGAACG
The DNA here is from genome assembly GCF_900747795.2 of Erpetoichthys calabaricus. NCBI lineage: Eukaryota > Metazoa > Chordata > Cladistia > Polypteriformes > Polypteridae > Erpetoichthys > Erpetoichthys calabaricus. The sequence continues at coordinate 286,319,043 of NC_041395.2, forward strand.
AATTTCTCCTAGCTCATGGCTTGCCTTGATTTGATTTTCTGGGATTGAAGTGGAGTTTTAGAGTGGAAATAATATAGTGTTATTTGGAATACACGCATTTCATGTGTGTTCCGTTTCTATAGTAGTCTGTGCATTTAAAACAGAAACGTTTTTCATATTCTAATAGTAAATGACAAAATGTAGGCATAAATTATATAACGTATGAAGCCTGAAGTCCATATATCAAAGAAACACTTTCACAAAAGGTACAAATAAGAGAACACGTGTGCTTTTATTCGAAAATATAACTGCACAAAAAAAAAAAAAGCCGCGTTAGCATGCCACATTGACATTCTTACTACAACCGCCGCGGTGGCGTAATGGTATCAGCTCCTGACTGGGGATCAGAGGGTGGCTCCACCTGGGGACTTCTTTTTTTTAAGGCTGAAACCATTTCTTTGAAATTACGCACCCATGTTGTAATCGTATGAGCAGATGGGACACGATCATGACATCCTAACTGGTAATGATGCCGAAATTCCCTTTGCGCAGCAGTCACACTGTCACCATTCTTATAAAAGGCTTTCACAGTGAACACTCGTTGCGCACCACTCCACTACTCCATTAGAAATAATGGCAAAGGGTTCTAAACAAGGTCACATTGGTCCCAAACAACTGCCGACGCCCCAAGTTCGCAAACACCTAGTTCCAATATTTCCCGTTTCCCTGCACCACCCTTCATATTGATGGCATTTCTTTAAAAGAAAAGACAAAGTATCACAGCATTTAGACATCTGCCACTGGAAGATGTCTCTATGAAAATAGCCATAGTAAATGATTAGATGTTATTGTGAGTATGGGTGGACGATATTTATATCACAATATAGTTTAAAATGATCACATTAACAGTGTGTATCTTGAAATAATCTATTTGCATATACTTTTCAGACTGATTCCTGTGTAGTTGCTTCTGTGGGATCAGTTTTATAGGTTTACAGTGAGTAGTTTTGTTGTATTTTTTTTTTTTTTTTTTTAATGACATTTTTATTGACTGAAGTAATTACAAAATATCTTTATCATACAAAGTAAAAAATAAGAAGAACCAAACAGAAGTAAACATATTGCACATACCTTTTAAGACCCATAATCTTTGAAAATATGTGTACTGTGTGCACTATATAGTAAAAATGAAACAAGATTGACAATAAAAAATATTCAAGGAGGCTAGTCTTCCCAGTTCCTTTGGTATCCAATTGAACAAAAACAAGCCAACCCAATAAGACTTTAATATTTCCTTTCAAAATACCATTATGAACATGAAAAAAATTGCATAGACAATCCAAAGAAAACGTACATCTACAGTGACTGAATACTGCCTCAGCAGAGGCTATCAAACCGACTCCTACAATCCAGCCTGTGACAAAGTTTTCACATTTCCCACACTACTGAAATTGACATCTCCAACATACTTTTTAATTTTTTAAATCCTTTTTCTACAGAAAAAATACTCTAATGAAAAAATATTATTTGTATGCAACAAAACAACTTTCATTCAGTTGCATTCAAACCTTGAGGGTATACTGTACAGCATTTCAACATACATGGATCAAATGATGTAAAAATAATGCTTATTGATGCCTACTTATAACTTTATTTATAGTTAGTCTTCTACTTTTCAAAAAGCTCTTTGGTGTACCCACTCTCCCTTGATGCCCTAATGATATGTTGTTTTTTTTTTTTTTGCGTAATGTTTATTCAAAGGCTACTTTATTATCATTTGAGTTTGAAGTGTAACAAAACAAATACCGCTATTTCATTTTATCAGCTTCTTCCCTAGTTACTGCAGGGATTTTTGGTGGTGTTACATGTTCAAAGTCCAAATACATGATCCAATGCAGAAACAGTTTCGGAGATACGGGTGTTGGATGGGGGCTAGTTTGGAGTACTTTGTGGGAAGTGCCAGTATGCACAGACATACTTCATTCATTAATTATCATGGACTGTGAAACTTCCCCGCATGCATGCATTAAATCCAATCTCAAGTCAATTTTCTGACCACGTCTTAACTGTTTTGGATTTGCAGTACTTTAATTTCCTAATTTTCTGTATCTTCGCCTTATTTTTAGTCGCTTAGTCGTTTAACATTCACAAAATCCATATATGAGCATTCTGCAGAAGAGTCTTGATAGTGCAATAACTGAACATGAGTTTAAACTGAATCCTTTATAAAGCAATATTTTTAAGTTTTAATAGAAAAAATTGTCATGTTTTGTCATCACAGCATGTGACATACAAAATATAACCACATTAAATACACATTTTAAAATGAAAGTAGCTGGAGCCCTACTTTTGTTGTTATAGCATACATCTTGTACAGTACACAACTTCAGTCACTGAAAGAAACATTCTGTCAGTTTTAAGACATGTAGCTAATACACCACCTAACTGCATGTGAATATTCAAATTTAGCTATTGTAAGTTCAAGCCTGTGTTTACTGATCATGCACCTTTTCATCCTAGCCAGCTCTTCATTTTCTTTGTCATGAAAGATGTGATGCAGCTTTTGCCTCTCCATCTTTGCCTTTTTTCCAACTCCATAGTTGTACTGGGAGATGCCACATTGTGTCCGAAGAAAAAGGAACACCAACTTCCCACCAGCACCAAGTATTGATGTTTATTTCCAGATATGTTAAACTGCGGTAGAAAGTATAAATGAAATGATGCATGAAAATTTCTCCCTATTGACTAATTTCTACCACTGTCTAGTTTTTACACACCACTAATTGTAAGTACTACAGATTGCAACACCATTTATCTGCAGTAAGTGCTAAGCCGCCAATAAAAGTTCAAACCATTGATGGAATGCAGTTGGTTCTGGGCATGTAAACCATGAAGATTAGAAACTGTGATATAGACTATTTTTAATTCCACCTCCACCCAGGTTTTGGGTGATAGATAAGATCATTGTATATTTGTTATACATAGTTAAAAATATGTAACCATTAGGGATGCACCGATACCGAAACGGGTATCTGGTATCGGCCTCTATACCACATTTTCTAAAGTACTCGTACTCGTTAAAAGTCCCCCGATACCGGGGACCGATACCACGGTCTGAGAAATGTCTATGTTTGAGCGGCGCATAAGGGGTTAATCTCAGGCGCCGAGTGCCCGCCCCCAGGCCCCGGCTGCAGCTCAAAGCGGGGAGAAGGCGAGGCGAGACATGTCAGCCGTGTGGAACTATTTCAAAGTGAATGAAGACGACAAAACAAAGGCGGACTGCAAATTGTGCTCAGCGAAATTGTCCAGAGGAGGCTCAAAAGGTAGCGCATTTAACACAAGTAATTTAATCAAGCACCTAAAATCCCAACACGACAACGAGTACAAAGAGTTTACCCACGCTTCTAAACCAACACAACCCACGCTGCAGCAAACTCTTGCAAGACGAGAGAAAATGTCCAGAGACAATCCACGTGCTGTGAAAATAACACAGGCAATTATCGAGTACATTGCATTGAGTGACCAGCCACTCTCGGAGGTAGAAAATGTGGGATTCCTGTATCTCCTCCATGTTCTGGAGCCCAGATATGATGTCCCAAGCCGCCGCTACATGACTGACACGGAGCTGCCTAAACTACACGACTCCGTGAAAAAACATATCCACAGCCTACTGCAAGCCTCCTCTGCGTTTAGTTTCACCATGGATATTTGGACAAGCAGTGTTAGCCCCGTGTCGCTATTTAGCCTAACCTCCCAGTGGATAGACGAGAGTTTCACGCCGCAACGAGCCATATTACATGCGAAACAATTCCGCGGCTCGCACACCAGCCAGGCTATAGCGCATGTGTTTGAGGACCATGTTGTCCAAAGCGGCAGAGTTTACAACAAACTGAAAAAAATACTTGAGTTGCACTGTCACTGTTTAAATTTTCTTTTATAATTATTTATTCTGTAATATTTTGCATACAACATGCTTTTCATTTTAAATAAATGTTCTTAATTCCAAACTAGTCCCTTGTTTTTTTTGTTAAATTATATGACTAAAGCTGTTACCTGTAAATTTAAATCATGTTTTTATTAAGTACTCGGTATCGGCGAGTACTGAAATGCAAGTACTCGTACTCGTTTTCCAAAAAAGTGGTATCGGTGCATCCCTAGTAACCATCATCTTTTTGAATTTGGAAGTTGGCCATTTCTTGAAGAAAGGATTGTTATAATTCCTGTATTAAAAAATAAATTAAACGTCTTGTTTCAGTTGTCCCCTTTTAGTTACCAGAACAATATTAGAATTATTTGGAAGTTTTCTTTGAAGATAGACCTTTTTGCATTTTATTGATTTTTATTAAAATCAAATGACATTCCGTACAAGCAAGTTAAGTTTAACAAAACTAGGTTTGAAACACTTCAATCCCCACCCATGAGAAATTAATAAATGAATAAAAATAAATAGAATAAAAAAGAGGGAAGAGAATCTGCTTCCTCAATTTAAATGCTTATTCTAAAATGGTATTGATTAGGCCCTGCCAGGTTTTGAAAACGTTTTGTACAGATCCTCTAAGTGAGATTTTTTTTTTCCAATTTCAAATTGCATCAAATTGTTACCCAGGTGAATTAGGATTCTTCCACTTGAGCAAGATAAGTCTACGTGCCAAAAGTGTTGTAAAGGCAATCACTGTTTGTTTGTCCTTCCCCACTTCTGGAAGTACGCCAAACACAGATGTTAACGGATTAGGAGGGATAGTCTTAAAGGCATTTAAAGGTTTTGGTCCATAATGATGTTAATTTGGTGCACACCCAAAACATATGGTCCAATGAGTTTGGAACTTGATTGCAACGTTTGCATGTTGGATCTTTCTTGGGAAACATTTTGGACAATTTTAAATGAGACAGATGTGCTCAATATACAGTATAATTTTAAGTTGCATAATTGTATGCTTTGCTCGTATGGAGCTCCGGTGAATTCTGTCCATTGCTACCTTCCACTCCTTTTCTGAGATGTTGAGTGAGAGATCCTTTTCCCACTGTACTCTTGGATCTTTGAAAGGGAGAGACTGTTAAATGTTTTTATATATTACAGAGATGCTGTCTGAGTCCTCAAGTTTGAACAATATTTTTCTGGCATAGAGGTATGTGGGAGGTGAGGAAAATTGCGCAGGTTATGTTTAACCAAGTTTCTTATTTGAAGGTAGTGAAAGAAATGTGTTGCTGAAAAGCTAAATTTGCAATGTGATTGTTCGTAGTATGCAAAGACGTTGTCTATGTACAGATCTCTTAAGTGATTTAATCCCAAATGTTTTCCAGACATTAAAAACTGCATATGTTTGCGAGAGTGGAAAAAGGTGGTTCTCGTGCAGAGGTGCCACAGATAAAAGCTTCTCTATCTTAAAATACTTCCTATATTGGTTCCATATTCTGAGTGAGTGAAACACAATTGGGTTGTTAGTATATTGGCAGTGACTTGTACTTTTTGGGGTACAAAGCAAGGAATATAAAGAAGTACTACAGGATTTTATTTCTATTGCAGACCAAGCCTGTGTATGTTTATCTGTGTCCATGTCCAGTTTTTTATTGCTTGTATGTTTGCCGCCCAGTAATAAAATTGAAAGTTAGGTGGAGCCATGCCATCTTCCACCTTAGGTCTTTGTAGGGTCGCCCTTTGGATACGTGGATGTTTTGAATTCCAAATAAATGAGGCTTTGGTTGAATCTAATTTCTTAAAAAGCGATTTATTGATGTATTTTTGAATGTTTTGATATTGAAAAACAAGCTTAGGAAGGATATTCATCTTGACAATGTTAATTCTTCCAGCTAAAGTGAGATGAAGGGGAGACCTTCTATGCAAGTGTTGCTACATTTTTTTCTATACAGACGTCAAAATTTTGTTGATAAAGAGCTTTATTTTCACTTATGTTTACCCCAAGGTATTTAAGATGATCTGCGATGATAAAAGGGAAAATGTCCAATCTAATATTGTGTGCTTGAGAATTCACTGGAAAGAGCACACCTTTATTCATATTAATTCTGAGACCAGAAATCTTTTGAAATTCTGTTAGTGCTATTAGGACTGGAGGCACAGTATTTTGTGGATATGATATATACAGTACCACATCCTCTGCATATAGAGAGATTTTCTGTTAAAGTCTTTCTCTGATAATCCTCTGTATCTCATAAGCATTTCGACAGAGAACTGCCAGTGGCTCAATAGCGATTGCAAAAAGCAGTGATGACAAGGGGCATCCTTGTCTAGTACCACATTCTAGTTTGAAGTAGTCTGAATTAATGTTGTTAATACAAACTGACGCTTTTGGATTGGTATACAGTAGTTTGATCCATGTGCAAATGTTCAGGCCAAACCCAAATTTCTCCAATGTAGTGAAAGGTAGTTTCATTCAACCATTTCAAGTGCTTTTTCTGCATCCAACGATGATAATATGTATGGGGTGTTAGACTTTGTGGGTGAATATTAACATATTAATTTTAACATTAAACAGGCGTCAAAGATTGGAAGGTAAGTGTCTGCCTTTAATAAATCCAGTTTGGTCTTGTGATTTTATCGAAGGAAGCATTTTCTCAATCCTTCTAGCTAGGACTTTGGAGAGCATCTTAACATCATTATTCAGAAGTGAAATTGGTCTGCATGCTGCACATTGTAATAAGTCCTTATTTTGCTTAGGAAAGACTAATTAATGGCAAAAAGTTTGAGGTAGAATTTTATTGTTTCTAGCTTCTGTAAATGTTGGTAATAAAAGGGGAGCTAACTTAATTGAGAATTTTTTTTAATAAAATTTGGCAGGGTAGTCATCAGGGCCTGCTGCTTTTCCACTCTGAAGAGAGCTTATAGCATCTAGTAATTCTGATAGTGCCAGAGGATTATCCAATTCCTCTGCACTGAGAGTATCTATTTGTGGTATCTGTAATGCATCCAGAAATTCATTAGATTGTGTCTTGTCTTCTTTAATCTTAGTAGAATATAAGGATATATAGTAGTCTCTAAACGTGTGCATTATATTTTTATGGTCAATGATTTTGTCTACGTCTGTGTGGGTGATTGCTGGGATTGCATTGTGAACTTCCTGCTTGTGGATTTATTGAGCTAAGAGCTTTTTAGCTTTCTCTCCATGTTCATAGTAATGATGTCTTGATTTGAAAATGAGTTGTTCTGTTTCTTTAGTTGTCAAGAGGTTTAGTTCTGAATGTAAAACCTGTCTTTTCCTATGAAGTGCCTCATTTAGACCCCTGGTGTGTTCTTGATCTACAGTATTCTAGTCATTTCACTGATTAGCTCTGATACCTTTTTGGTTTCCAGTTTACTTCTGTTGGAATGAAATGAGATAATCTGTTGTCTTAAAAAAGCCTTAAGGGTTTCCCAGAAACCTCTGAGGATGTATTTGTCTCTAAAAAAAAAAAAAAAATTCTATTTTTTTGGATATAAATTCTATACATTTCTCGTCTGATGATAAAAGTGGGTTAAGACGCCAGCTGCGAGATGAGTATGTGGGGTTTAATGATTTTAGCTCCATGATCAAAGGCTTATGGTTGAAGATAACAATAGCATCGTACTTACAAGATAGGTTTACTTACCTTGGCAGTGACGTTCATGTCTCTGGTGATTCTTCCTATGAAGTCATTAGACTGATTGGGAGAGCATGGGGGATCATGACCTCGTTGGAAAGGGGTGTGTCACTCTCCCAATATCTATGCAAAAGTCCTAAGGTCTAAGTCTTTAGGGTCCTGGTGCTTCCTGTCTTGCTACAGTGGGGCAAAAAAGTATTTAGTCAGCCACCAATTGTGCAAGTTCTCCCACTTAAAAAGATGAGAGAGGCCTGTAATTTTCATCATAGGTATACCTCAACTATGAGAGACAAAATGAGAAAAAAAATACTGCTCAGTTTCGAGGAATTAAACACCATTTCCGCATTACATAAAATCCTATTAGAGTCCCTACCTTTCAAAGATCCAAGAGGACATTGGGAAGAAGATCTCTTAATCAATATATCAGAAAAGGAGTGGAAGGTAGCAAAGCAGAGAATTCACTCGAGCTCCATATGCGCAAAGCATAGAATTATTCAACTAAAAATTATATATCGAGCTCATCTGTCTCGCTTAAAACTGTCCAAAATGTTTCCAGGGCAAGATTCAACCTGCGAACGCTGCAACCAAGCTCCTGCCTCACTGGGTCACATGTTCTGGGCCTGCACCAAACTAACATCGTTTTGGACCAAAATATTTTAAGTGCCTTTCAGACAGCCTTGGTATTACAATCCCTCCTAACCCATTAACAGCTGTGTTCAGTGTTCTTCCAGACGGACTTGTAGTGGAGAAGGACAAGCAAACGGTGATTGCATTCACTACACTTTTGGCACTCAGACTTATTCTGTTAAATTGGAAGAATCCTAACTCTCCTCTGATAAGTCAGTGGGAAACCGATGTTCTATATTATTTGAAATTGGAAAAAATCAAATTCTCAGTTAGAGGACCGGTACAAAATCTTTTCAAAACCTGGCAGGATCTAATCAATATTATTTTAGAATAAGAGAAATAACTATTACCACATTTAATTCCCTTCTCCATCTCTTATTTACCTATATATATTTCTCCCTTTCTTTTGTTTATTGTTGCCTTATTAAAAAGCCCTAAGCAATTCTCCTTTGGCAAAGCTCTCCTTCTCCGGGGTGGGGTTTGATTTGTCTTCAATTTTGTTTGGTTATAAATTGATCTATTTGTATGGAATGATTACAATAAAAATTAATAAGTAAATAATAATTTAAAAAAAAGGGCCTAATTGTTTTTAATTTTGAAACTCAAAATAGATTATAAAAAAAAAAAAGATGTAATGCCTTTCACACTACTTGAACATTAATCTTTTACTTGATTTAATTTTATCATTTGATATTTATTAGATGAAAAGAATGCTCAGGTAGATGTTCTAGATAGGCAATATGATAAACATGACCTTACTATTGACACTGATCCATTAACTCTAGCAGAAAGGTATTTAGGAAGTATAGATGATGTTAAAACAAAATATTTAGTCAATGCAATTTTTACACTAAAACGATCCTCCTAATTTTTTGCATGTACCAGAATCTTTTTGCAAAAATCTGCTTAAGTGTGGGCATGTTTTCTGTATTACCTGCTATCCTAAGATCTTAGACTAAAGAACTGATTAAATTTATGGTATCTATACACAAACTAGGGTATTATCAAATATGTTAGGATTTTCCAATGGTTTAGGAAAGCATAGTTAGTAAACATTTCTATACTCCTTGGAAGCATTTTTCCCTAGATTTTATTACTAATCTTCCTCCTTTGTGTTCAGTGGTAGCCACTTTTTCTGAGGTAACACATTGTTTCTTTTTAGGTTTATCTGTGTCTTCCCTCTCTGCCCGCAAAATGACTTGCATCTATCTGTTTTGGTTTTTGGTTTTGTTAAACTCTTTAGTAAAGCCAACCCTGGCTGTCTGACTACTGTTTTGGATCATTGTAATGAGTAAGCAAAGAGAAAAGTAGCCTTTTTTCTCGCCCTCTCTCTTGTTTTAAAATATATTATTCAGAGCCTAACAGTTGTACAAGGTACCAGGTTAAGTATTAAGGTAGCGGATTATGTTTTTTTTATACTTAACATTTTTTTTATTAACTGTTATGTGACATGATAAACTAGTACCCATAAAATACAGTAGCTCAAAGTCATGTACTGTCTTACAGTTTCATAAAAGATCAATTTAAATGGAGAATCACAATTTTCAGAATTTCTGTGTCTTAAGGAATTGCATATTACTCAATAAACTAAACAGCAGATTTGCTCTCCATCCTTTTGGTTCTGATGTATCTGTGGGAAGTAGAGTATTTGAATAGATTTTGTTGGGAATTGTACATTTTAAAGTATTTTTTTTCTCTTTAAAAAGTATATTTATTTAGTAATGATCCTACTTTGTTACATTTTCAAGGCAGGTCATTACAAAATACAATTGATCAGATATGTCGAAAATCCAATTGACAATTATAATTAAAAGAGAACATTTTGTGGGTCGTAGGTCATGATCTGGAAGCACAAAATATTTTTGTAGTAATAAAAGCCATTCTGTTTTTTTTTTTTTTTTGTTTTGTTTTTTAATTTTCTGTGGCTCCGTAAGTGAATGCATCTCAGCATATCACAATGCAATGGCCCAGTTTACTGGCTATAGTGACCCTGCAGTTTCTTTGTTAGTGCTGTGCATAATGCACAAAGGAAGATGCAGCAGAAAGCTCCTGATGGTGTGGTAGTGCGGACACTCTTTATATAAAAAAAAAAAATAATAATAATAAAATAAAGACTGCACTATGCATCACTGGTTACATTTTGAAAAGCTGTTCAGTTTCAAGAGCATAAGAATAAATGGCTTTATTATGCAGTGTAAACTGCATTCCAAAAGCTGTGGAATTACTTGAGTACAAGACTTTTTCCTCAAATGTACAAAAACCCATGAAATAACTTAATTTTTAAACTTGTGGGATGTTTAAAATACAGCATAAAAGATTAAAAAATAAATTATAGTTAATTGCACTGAAAAATACAACAGTAAATTTCTGTGCCCAGTTGTCTAAAAGAATAAGAGGGTAACACAGCTCTCATTGTTTTCAAGAGAGATGTTCCCCTTTAGTGCATAATGAGAGGAAGTGTTTAGTACATACAACATTTCTTAAACATGTTTGGTATTCATTGGTAAATTTGCAATATTTTAGCAGTAATTTTCTGTACAAAATTAAGGGTGCTTTCATAATGTTCGATTTCTAAAAGCTTGACAATGAGAATTGTAATGATTAGTTCATAGTGCCTGCCTCTTGTAATGTACACACCAAAAAAGAATTGGTCATCTGGAGCAAAAAACTCCTTTGATGTTACACTCATGACACTCTTGGTGTATTCATCTTAGTGCACATTTCCAGTGACCAACTGACAAAATATAAGTAAGTCTGCTTATTGCATGATAACTCGTGTAACTCCTTTCTACCTTCAAGGTTTTTTTCTTTTTGAACACGTGCCTATTTTTTGAGTGTTGAAACACACCTATTCACAAAACTTTTGCCGTAGCTTGTTAATGATTTTCTAAAATCCTATTCAGAGATAACACATTAATGATGATTTGTGTTTTAAAAATTTACAACTTTATGCTGGTTCTGTGCAGATTATACTTCTTTGCAAAGCTGTTTGCTTTACCGAACTCTTTGCTGTTTTAAATTATTCTTTAATGATAACTACAGTTTGCATTGTCAGCTGATACCAGAGATGATTACTTCTGATTACTGGCTTAAAATGCATTCATTGTCATAATGTTTTTTTGTTTTGCATATTTTAGTGTGTAAAATACCAGTTTACTTCTGTGATCTGCACTGTGAGTGTAATATGCTGAGATAAATGTGGTCAGTAAGGTTTTAATAACAAACTGATTATTATAGCTGGCTTATTGATTTCAAATTGTAATTGGTGTAGTGCATATGTAGTAATAAATATACAGTACTGTGCAAAAGTTTTAGGCAGGTGTGAAAAAATGCTGTAAACAAAGAATGCTTTCAGAAATATAAATAATGATTGTTTATTGTTATCAATTTACAAAATGCAAAGTGAGCGAACAAAAGAAAAATCTAAATCAAATCAATATTTGGTGTTACTACCTTTTGCCTTCAAACCAGCATCAATTCTTATAGGTACACTTGCACAAAGTCAGGGATTTTGTAGGATTATAGTCAGGTGTATGATCAACCAATTATACCAAACAAGTGCTAATGATCATCAATGTCACACGTACGTTGAAGTACAGTCATTAACTGAAACAGAAACAGCTGTGTAGGAGGCTTAAAACTGGGTGAGGAACAGCCAAACTCTGCTACCAAGGTGAGGTTGTGGAAGACAGTTTCATGTCATGGCAAGATTGAGCACAGCAACAAGACACAAGGTAGTTCTATTGCTTCAGCAAGGTCTCACCCAGACAAAAATTTCAAAGCAGACTGGGGTTTCAAGATGTGCTGTTCAAGCTCTTTTGAAGAAGCACAAAGAAACGGGCAACGTTGAGGATCGTAGACGCAGTGGTCGGCCAAGGAAACTTAGTGCAACAGATGAAAGACACATCAAGCTTATTACCCTTCAAAATCGGAAGATGTCCAGCAGTGCCATCAGCACAGAACTGGCAGACACCAGTGGGACCCAGGTACACCCATCTACTGTCCGGAGAAGTCTGACCAGAAGTGATCTTCATGGAAGAGTTGCAGCCAAAAAGCCATACATGGAAACAAGGCCAAGCGACTCAAGTATGCACGAAAACATAGGAACTGGGGTGCAGAAAAATGGCAGCAGGTGCTCTGGACTGATGAGTCAAAATTTGAAATATTTGGCTGTAGCAGAAGACAGTTTGTTTGTTGAAGGGCTGGAGAGCGGTACAATAATGAGTGTCTGTAGGCAACTGTGAAGCATGGTGGAGGTTCCTTGAATGTTTGGGGCTGCATTTCTGCAAATGGAGTTGGAGATTTGGTCAGGATTAATGGTGTTCTCAATGCTGAGAAATACAGGCAGTAGGGGTGGGCAGTATGACCAAAATTCTATATCACGGTATTTTTCTAAATTATCCCAGTTTCACGGTATTGGACGGTATTTTTTTCCCCATGCATGAGTGAATGTTAACCACCTTTTCCACTGCAATTACTGCAGTAGACTGGCTAAGAATAACCTATTCCACTGTTATGAGAATTGTACATTGTACAAAAAAACATTTTAATGTGCACACAAGTATTAATACAGGTTTGCATGGCCCCATAAAGTGATATTTTTCAAGGGGGTGACACTAATGAAGAGAAGGAATCACATTGCATGACAGTTGCAGTCAAAATATAGAACCTTTTTATTGAACAACTTTTGCAAAAACTTAAACTATGATTTTGACAACATATTTTCAACCATCCAAAGAGGCATTTAGACTTAGTAAAATATCCAGAGGTGCTTGTCAAAAGTTGTATTGCACTGAACATGTTTTAGAAAAGGAATAAATAGTAAATATTTTTTGTGAACCAACTACACTTTGTTAATGTTAACCATCTCTGTCCACTGACACGTTAAAAGTGACTTTTTCAACAACTTTACCATCAATAAACTGCATAATATTTAAACTAATAAATAATAACAATAAAATAAATAATAGTATTATTACTGATAGCTGCACTATTACTTCAAGACTTCAAGCCCAGGTGCATTACACAGTATTCACCAAATTAAAATAAAATAAAACAAAACAAGTGCAACTTTGTGATGACATCCTTACCAACTGTACCATCATTTAGGCAAACTGCATTAATATGGACCTTGCTTCAAGCTAAGCTATATACATAAATAAAATAACTGCAACTTGCATTTACTGTATAAAGCTATTTGTGGTATAGCCCTACAGAAGTGCATTAGGGCCATGGTGAAGAAAAAAAAAAATGCAGTAAAGAGGGAAGAAAAAAAACAAACTACCGGTATATGTCAAGAATAAAGTTGACATGCTGACTTTATTCTCGACATTTCCACTTTAATTTTGATGCTTATGTCAAGATTAAAGTCGACATTTCCACTTTATTTTCATAGTTTACTTCATAATTAAAGTAGAATGTCATAAACTAAACTTCATCCTAAAATCAATGTTTAATTCACTAGATTTTCTCAAAACCCATCAAAAGTTAATGCAGCACATTAAATGCTTTGTGTTGTGTTCCCCGACCCAGTTGTTAATCACTATGCTTCTTAAACTGACTTCCTCCGCACTAAGAGGAGGCAGCAATCACCGCACAGAATCCATTCATTTCATGGTATTCCTGCTCTCTAAAAATTTAGAATGCTAAGATAAATACTTGATATCATTTTCATGATGAAATGCATTAAAGCAGGTATTAAACAAGCACGGTAGTGAGGCGGTAGTGCTGCTCTCTGGCAGTAAGGGGTCCTCAGGTGTACGTTCAGTGTAGAGACCTTTATGGCAGGTGTGACGAGGCTCCAAAAAACTGGATGTATGAATGGGTATCGCACAGGTTTAACTTAAATATTGTGTAAATGTTGGGTTTGTGATCTGGTGGTCGGAGACACGAACACAGAATTCAATGCATGTTCTTCTGAGCGGACTTTCTTTATTGCACGTGTGCTGTCTGCCTGACATACCATAACCCCAATTCCTATCCTTCCTTTTACTTTCTCCACATAACCAATCACCACACGATAAATGTCTTTGTTTAATTGAAACTAGTTATAAACTTAGCCCACGGAGTGTTCAGAACTTTAAAAATATATTCGCTATACATGTTTAATTATGCCATCTATTCAGGGTTGCGCCCATCCCAGCAAACATTGTGTGCAAGGCAGGAGAAAATCCTGAACGAGTCGCCAGCACATCGCAGGGTGAATACGAGCAACACATACACTAGCGGGGTCAATATAGCATAACAAAAGCCCATATCCTACATGACTTTGAAAGGAAACTGAAGCACGCAGAGTAAACCCACCAGAAACAAATGCAAATTCAAAGCAGGGAACATCCAGGACCCCTTTGCTGCGAGGCAGCAATGTAAGCTCCATGATTAATACATGCTTTAATGCATTTCATCATGAAAATTATATCAAGTATTTATCTTAGCATTCTAAATGTTCTGAGAGCAGGAATATCATGAAGTGAATGTATTCTGTGCGGCGATCGCTGCGGGTGCCTCCTCAGTACAAGTTGAAGTCAGTTTAAGAAGCACGTACTCGATTTAACATGGCTCGGGGAACACTTAACAAAGCATTTAATGTGCTATATAACTTATGACAGGGTTTGAGAAAATCTAGTAAATTAAATATTCATTTTACGATGTTCTACTTTAATGGCAAATTACGAGAATAAAGTCAACATGTCGACTTTAATCTTGACATAAACGGCGAGAATAAAGTAGAAATGTCGAGAATAAAGTCAACATGTCGTCACACTATTACACAGTACCCAGGTACATTACACAGTACTGAAAACAAATAAAACAAGTACAACTTGGCTTGCAGTATTATCCAGTAGTATAGAAACAGTATTTACACATTTGAACATAATGGCCCACATCTGACCTTTTAAAACCAAAGCATCTCCAGATAATGGACGCGACTCCTTTTTTCGGCAAAAGTTATTCTGTGTCATCATGTTCAACTTTATCGTCTGCTACAGCTTCAGTTTCAGTTTCGGAATGTTCTCTGTCCATTTTCAGAGTGCAATACCTACACTACCACTACCTATTTAGCGGTGTAGCAGTGAAAAAGAGCCCCCGTGCAACACCGCTGTGATTAGCGGTGTAGCAGTGAAAAAGGTTCCCATGTGAACAGTTTCCCGCTGCGTCACGTTCTGAACGTCGTTTAGGCAATTTAAACCGGTGTTGCGGTACAGTAATCCCTCGCTACTTCGCGGATTCACGATTTCGCGGATTTTATATGTAAGCATATCTAATTAAATAACGCGGATTTTTCGCTGCTTCGCGGGTTTCTGCGGACAATGGCTCTTTTTACTTCTGGTATTTGCTTCCTCAGTTGGTTTGCCCAGTTGATTTCATACAAGAGATGCTATTGGCGGATGGCTGAGAAGCTACCCAATCAGAGCACGCAGTTAAGTTCCTGTGTGCTGCTGATTGGCTCAGCGACGGAGTGCTGCATTAACCAGGAAGTCTCATCTCACTCATTCAGCATTAACGTGCTCTTGCTACTGCATTCAGGGGATTATCACCTTCATAGTCATCATTTTTACTGCGCAGCATATTCATCACCATCATCACGTCATATATAGCTACGTGTACTTCGCTATACAGTAAGTGTAAACTTATCTACCGATTTCATATTTCTTAGCAGTTGTCACTGTTATTAATAGAGTAAAGGGTGGGTTGTAAACAATGCAGGGAGGGTTTAAAAACGTCCAAATACACGTTAAATAATTAAATAAATATGTCCCTACTTCGCGGAAATTCAGTTATCGCGGTCGGGCTTGGAACCTATCTCCCGCGATCAGTGAGGGATTACTGTATAACAAAAATCCATATCATAACAAAAATAAAAAACGGTTTTCGGTAAGAACCGGTATACCGCCCAGCACCAACAGGCAGATACTTATCCATCATGCAATACCATCAGGGAGGTGTATGATTGGCCCCAAATTTATTCTGCAGCAGGACAACAACCCCAAACATACAGCCAAAGTCATTATGAACTATCTTCAGCGTAAAGAACAATAAGTCCTGGAAGTGATGGTATGGCCCCCACAGAGCCATGATCTCAACATCGAGTGTGTCTGGGATTACAGGAAGAGACAGAAGGATATGAGGAAGCCTACATCCACAGAAGATCTGTGGTTAGTTCTCCAAGATGTTTGGAACAACCTACCAGCCGAGTTCCTTCAAAAATGGTGTGCAAATGTACCTAGAAGAATTGATGCTGTTTTGAAGGCAAAGGGTGGTCACACCAAATATTGATTTGATTTGATTTAGATTTCTCTTTTGTTCATTCATTGCATTTTGTTGGTTGATGAAAATAAATGATTAACACTTCCATTTTTGAAAGCATTCTTTGTTTACAGCATTTTTTTCACACCTGCCTAAAACTTTTGCACAGTACTGTATGTTGACTTGGTTTTCATAAGTTTAAATCTTATTCCATGGGGAGTTGGGGGGGGGGTGGGCGGGGGGGGGAGTATGAGGCACTTTGCAGTTGATGAAGAACCCAGTTTCCAAGAAGTAGACATTAATAAATACAGTTTGAAACCACAGTGGCTGCTTTGCAGTTTATTTGCATTTTGGCTTAAAAATGAAAGTGTTTTCATATACTGAAATCCAGTAGAAAGTTGCAAACAGATGACATTGGATCCTTTTGTAGAATTTCTTCTATGTTTGGAATTTTATCATTTAATCACTTCAACAGTTGCAGTTTAGGATGCAGGGTTTTCTACTAAGTTCATTTAAAGTACACAAAAACATTTTTAAACAAAATCTGTAGAACATAGCAGCCTTATTAAGTGAATATTTTAATTATCATTATAGACATCTAGCAATAAAAATATGTGGTCTGCTTCCTAAACTTTAAATCTGATTCCAGTGGTAGAGGTATGGTGTGCTTTGCAAGTGATGGTGGACAACAACTTTTGATAGAAGTGTACAGTAATAACTACAAGTGTTAGTGTGTGCTTTAATTTTTTTGTATTTCATAGACATGTATACCTAAGTTTGCCTGAAATATAATTGCCATATATAGTACAGTACACCATTTACTGTAATATCCACCAGTCTCTCTTATTGATATATATATATCCTGTTTATGCTTTCCAATTCACAGTAAGGATATTTGAGGATATTCATTAATTTACTCTATATACTCTTTTATTTCTTTTCTTTTGCTTGAGCCTCCTTTTTCACTTTTACTTGAGTAGTTTCCATATCAGGTACTTGTCCTTGAGTTAATGCTTTTTGTACTTATTCCACCTCTGCAGAGTACTCTTTTTACACAGGCAGGAAGTATAGTAAGTTTACGCTGAACTCAAATTGAATGTAGATCTTGAAAGAATGTGGAGACGATAGGTATTTTCACTCTGCTCTGTGATATCAGTGAGGTTTTCCTCAGTTTTTCTTTGTTTTCTCTTTTCCCTCCCATTCACTTCCATATATTTTACTGCAGTGTATACCAACATGGAAAACTCAAAAGAAAAATTCCTTATTTTGGCTCATTTTTTCCTTAGCCTTTAATAAAGGGGGAATTGATAAGGAAGTTGTATTTCATTTGTAGTAACAATGCAAAAATTTTAGAAAACAAACATACCTTTTTCTTCTTGATTACTTGTGAAAAAATTCACAATTAGTCAATGTGGTCAAGCAATTTTTCATTTTTAGATTAGATTAATTTTTTTGTTTTTAAGAGTTGCATACAAATATACTTTTAATCTCTTAATGATTCATTATGAATTTTGTCTTCTTCTTGGACGGAAATTGGTAAGTAAATTCTTAGCAGTCATGTATTTTATCTACGTATATGAACAGTTGATGTCAGAGGTTTACATGTACTTAGGGTGAATTCTTTAAAACTCACTTTATAACCCCTACACAGATTTTATACTAACACTATAAATTTGGCATATCATTTAAGACATCTACTTTATGCAGGGCAAAAGTATTTTTTCCAATAATGTTCACAGATAATTTAACTTTTTATTGACTATATCACACTTCCAGGGAGTCACAAGTTTATATACACTTTGTTAATATTTGTTAACATTGCTTTTAAATTGTTTAACTTGAGCCAGATATTTTGGGTAGACTTGCACAAGTTTTTACAGTAAGTTTATGGAATTTTGACCCATTCCTCCAGATAGAACTGGTTTTAACTGGAATAGGTTTGTAGGACTCCTTGCCCACACATACTTTTTCAGTTCTACCCACAAATTTTCAATCTGATTGAGGTCAGGGCTTTGTGATGGCCACTCCAGTACCTTGACCTTCTTGTCCTTAAGCCATTTGCCCACAGATTTGGAGGTATGCTTGGGGTCATCGTCCATTTGGAAGGCTCTTTTGCAGTTGAGTTTCAACTTCCTTACTGAGCTCTTGAGATGTTGCTGTAGTATATCTACATAATATTCCTTCCTCATGAAGCCATCTATTTTGTGAAGTGCACCAGTCCTCCCCTACAGTAAAGCACTCACACGAACATTATGCTCCCAACCCCCTTGTTTAACAGTTGGGATGCTTTGCAAGCCTCACCGTTTTTCCTCCAAACATAACAATGGTCATTATGACAAAACAGTTCGATCTTGGATTCATCAGAACAGAGGACATTTTTTCAGAAGGTAAGATCTTTGTCCCCATGTGCCATTGCAAACTGCAGTCTGGGTTTTTTATGGCAGCTTTGGAGCAGTGGCTTCTTCCTTGTTGAGCAGCCTTTCAGGTTATGTCAGTATAGAACTTGTTTTACTGTGGATATAGAGACTTGTCTACCTGTTTCCCCCAGCATCTTCACAATGTCATTTGCTGTTATTCTGGGATTGATTTGCACATTTCGTGGCAAAGTACATTCTTCTCTAAGGGACTGAATGTGTCTCCTTCCTGAGTGATATGAAGGTTATGTGATCCCATGGTGTTTATACTTGTGTATTATTGTCTGTACAGATGAACATGGAACCCTCAGGTGTTTAAAAATTGTTCCAAGGATGAACCAGATTTGTGGTGGTCCACAATTTGTTTCTGAGGTCTTTTGCTTTTTCCCATTATTTCTAGTAAAGAGGCAGTGAGTTTGATGGTAGGCCTTAACATACATCCACATGTTGACTCCAATTAGACTAATTGGCCATCAGAAGCTAATTGTCTAATTGCTTGACATCATTTTCTGGAATCTTCCAAGTTGTTTAAAGGCACAGTTAACAAAATATATGTAAACTTTTGACCCACTGGAATTGTGATATAATCAATACAAAATCAAATAATCTGTGAACAGTATTGGGGGAAAAAAATCTTATCTTAAAGCAGATGTCTTAAACAATATGCCAAATTTATAGTTTGTTAGTATAAAATCTAAGGATTACTAGTAAGTTCTAAAGAATTTGCTGTAAGCACATGCAAACTTCTGATTTCAATTGTCTTTTGTAGAAATTATATAGACAGTTTTTAAAAAATATTTGCAGAATTGTAATTTGATATGTATAAATTATTAAATACTGTTCTTTCTCCTTTGGCAACTTTTCATGTATGTTTTCTAAGGACATTTTGTTCAAATGAATGCAGCAGACAACTTAAATAAGTACATTTGCTTACATGTTTCATGCCGTTCATCACCTGTTTTGTTTAAGGAGTGTTTTATTTCTTTTTTTCAGTGATTCTGAAGGAATAAATCTGTCTCAAGGTGGACAGGAGCAGCCACATTCTTCCTTACAGCAGTTTATGACAAAACTGTGCTCTCACCACCAGAAGCAGTTTGTTAATGCATTGGACTTCCTGCAGGCAGAAGTTCAGCCAGTATTACCATCAACATCATCTCAGAGTCTTAAAAAAGAAAGCCCTTCAGCCATGACAGAAATGCACTTTGATCAAGGAAACAAATTCTTGAAGTCTTCTACTTTTACTGATTTACATCACCAAGACAGGACACCTATTAATATAGATAGATCTCATGACACCGCAGATTTCACATCTGCAGTAAACATCTCAGATGGCCAGAGTCTTCTAACCAAGGTTCCAGAAGGTTCACCTAGTAATCTCTCTTCCGGTATGTTTTCGCAATGTTCTGTTGATCAGCCTTCACCTTCTGATGCTTCTCCTAACCTTAAACCATTGCTCAGCTCACAAGTGGAAAGGGTTCAAGGTGGAGCAACTCTCCATAAGCTTGAAGCAAGGACTAGTCTGACTTCTCAAGCAGCTAATATTGTAAACACACATTTGCAAATTCCAGAAATGGACACATGTTATATCGATGGCAATTTGAATGATTTGCAACATAGTTTAGATACTTCTTCTTGCTTGAGCACTAATAGTGCCCTAGAAAATCTTGGAGCTGTGTTATCTTTGACTAATCAATCCCTTCATAATTTTCACTTAGAAAAAAAGCATTCCTCTGGAGACACCAAAGATTTGATTCTTGAATCAAATCCATCTGAAAGGGCAACAAAAGCTTCATTCCAGAAGTCCACTTCTCCTGTTTTAACTAAAACTGTGAGGAAGAATAGTAATAGTGGTCATTATTTGAGACCCCGAAATTCGTTATATCAGATTGTAAATGACCTTGATAATCAATGTGACATTGTATATATTAGTAAGCACATTACTGAGTGTCAGTTAGAACCCAAGAAATCTGTTTCACTCCGAGAGAATGCCCGAAAAAGTACACGAGGCCATAGATGTAATGAGGAGTACTGGGAACTAAAAACTGTCCGTACATTGGTGCAGAAATCTGTTGCTAATGGGAAAGGAAATTGGCCCCCTTTGATTCCTGAATCCATTAACTTAGTGACACCTAAACAACCTCAGTCTGTACCAGAAAGTGACCCTTTAACAAATAGTCTGTTTGCTGGAACCCATGGGGAGGTACCACAGGAAAACAACCCTTCAGGGCAAACAATGATTAAGAATGTCAAGGAAAAGTCATTTACAGTTGATGGCTATGTTGAGGCAATTGCAGAAACTAATCAAACAAATCAACTGAAGCTCAGTGAAATTGTTTCCTATCCTTCCCAGGCTTGTGAATCTTCAATAGATCAGGAAAGTGAAAACTCCAATGAAAAGCAAGATATTAATATTTCTTCAGCTAAGCAGCAAGCTGTTAATACATTAACCGAGACTGAACACCCAAGCAAAGAATTGCCTAAAGAGTACCATAATAAACAGATAGAATCTAGCTCAGAACATTTAGGAATGAGTGCATCTCAGTCACAGTCGATTCATGCTCTTGAAAGAGATTTTAAAGACAATCTTGTAGATTTTTTGCCAGTAGAAAGTGGTGCATCTTCCATAAATGTGACCAACAATTTGCATTTTTCTGAGGAGATATCTGCCACCGCCAAACTACAGGAGGAGGAGTCCTTTATCCAGCCACTCTTGTTGAAGGAGGCAGCCACTGCACAGCCGCTGTCACTGGAGGAGGAGGAGGAGGAAGAGGTGGCAATGACCAGAGCCCAACTGCTGTCACCAGAAGAAGATGCAAGTTCCCAGCCACTGCCACCAAAGAACCATGAGAATGCTGTTGCCCAGCTTCTGTCACTTGGAGAGGAAAAGACAAATGAGGGTCCTGTCAGGCCGCTGTCACTGAAGCAGGGAGCAAAGGTGGTCACCACCCAGCTACTGTCACTAGAGGAGGAGATAAAGGAGGTCACTGGCCTGCCACTGTCACTAGAGAAAGAAATGCAGGAGGCCACTGTCCAGCCTCTTCTGCTGGAGAAACAGGCAGAGAAGGAGGTGACTGACAGACCGCTCCTCTTCAAAGAAAAACTGGACGAAACCACTGGCCAGTCGCTATCACATGAAGAGGGACCCTCTGCCAGGCTGCTTTTCCCTCCAGAGGAAGAGAAGGAGCTCACCACTGGGCAGTTGTCTCTGTCAGAGGAAGAAATGGGGCAAGCCACATCCCAGTTGCTGTTGCCTCCTGAGGATGTGGTCACCACTACACCAGTGTTGTTGAAGGACCACAGTTTCAGTCCTCATGATTCAGAGTCAGTTGGTACATTAGACATCCAATTACAAGTCGGTAATTCTTCAGAAATGCAAAAGCCAGAAGTTGTTCTAAATGATTATAGTCTTCCCCCTATCAAAGGGAACACTGAAAATGAAAGTACTCAGAAGTGTAGTCAAAACAATCTTTCTTACGTTTTTAAAAATGAGGACATTGATGATGTGTCTGTAGATTTCACTAAGAAAAGGCAGGACCAGCTTGAAGAAACAGAGGAGAAGAAAGCACAAAATGCAAAAAATTTAAACCCAAAGAAGCGCTCCCGCAAAGTTTTTGAAATCTCTGATAGGAGTTTACGTAGTCAACATCAAGCTTTGATTCCCATCGCCATTTCTAAGATGAAAAATGTTTTGCCAGGCACACATACAGTGTCTTGTTTAGAAATAAATGCTTCTCAAAGTAGTAGGGCTAAACGCCCATGCAGAATGGTAAATATTAAATCACCAAAAGTGGTAAACCTGGAAATAAATAATTGCATTGAAGATGTAAGTGATGATGGTGCTCAGAAAGCTATCCCTTTAAGTCAAGTGCAGACCAGTACAGAGAGAAAAGTAGATATTCCAGATGAAAGTGAAAACTTGTCTCCAGTTAAGAGTAAGATATCTGGAATCACATTTAGTGAATCATCTTCTAGAATTTTAGAGAATTGCAGCAAGATGCATTCTGTCCAGGACAGCAATGACTGTGTAGGCTCTGTTGGACTTAAGAGTAACAAGACATTGATTAAGAATATGGCTTCCAGAGTGCTGACAAAACATAAACACTTTGTACTTAGATCATATAGTCAACAGGGTTATGCAGTATCTCAGGTCACCACACGTAGTGGAATTTATCCACAGAATCGTAATAAGCTCTCAAGGTCGTCTTCAGGTAATAACCCACAATACAAATCTAAGAATTTAGAACTTTTTAGTATAAAAGAAAAGAATATTTCTGCAAAAGACCCTCCCAGGTTTTTGGAGTCCTTGGTAGAAGAGGAGAATCAGGATCTTCTTACTAGCTTAAACGCCAAGTATGAAAAGGTCCATAAAGGCTGGGTACAACTTGAGAGAGAGGTTCAGCCTTCACCAAAACCAAAAAGCAAAGCAGACAGACTTAAAGAAATCTGGAAGAGTAAACGCAGAATTCGTAGGTCCAAGGCGCTAGAACAGCAGAAGTTGTCACCTGTACAAATGCTATTCATGAAAACCTTTAGTTTTGCCAATATTTGTAGGTGGTTCCTAGAGACAACTGAAACAAGGTCGTTGGTCATAGTGAAAAAGATCAACACCCGATTGGCGTCTGAGACACAGCCCTTTTTTCATAATCCATCCTCCATTGTTACAAGTTCGTCAAATACAACTTTCACAAGTTTACAAGCAGAGCGTTTGAAAAAACATTTGAAAAAATTTCCTATGGCTTCTCCAGCAAAAAACAACTTGAAAACTTTAAAGCAGCTAGCCAAATCCAGACAGTTAAATGGTCAGATTAATTGCCAGAATGAAACAATTACAGCTACCCGCATTTCTACCAAGCCCAGAGCTAACCCCATTCCTACCACTGGCACAGCCAGAAAACAATCACAGGCTTCTAAAAGTCCAGCAAGTGCTAGAATATTAAGAAAATATTCCAACATCCGAGGCAAATTGCAAGTCAGTCATCATGTGTTAAAGACTGAGACCTCTGCGGGACCTCTCAGTAAAACTGGCTCCCCAAAGTCCCTGGTATCTCAGAAACCATCTTCCCGGTCAGAAGGTTTGTGTAGAAAGAGGTTGTTGCCACAAAAGGAAAAGAAAAAGAAGCAAGATAAAACTGTCAATAAAATAAAATCCTCTACTCTTAACAGGAAAAAGACAGAAAGTAGTTTGAATACAGAGAAAGGAACTAAAAGTAGAAGCAAGCGACTGATTATTCTTTCCAACAAAAGCAACAGTAAGAAGTTAAAAAAACCACTTGCACATCCAGGAGCTGTCCCAAAAGTAAAAAAAAATAGTACTGTTTCTTCTGCCTCAAGATCAAAAGGAAAAAGCAAGGTGGCTGAAGCAAGTCTACCTAAAGCTCACAAGGGTGCTGTAAACAGAAAAAAGCCCCAAGCACAAAGACGCATGATTTTAAAAATGGCTGGTGTACATGGACGGAATAAGTCTACCAAAGCTGTACGCCTGGTGAAAGTTCTTTCCCAGCAAACAAAGGTAGCCAGCAATACAGGCCGTACTCAGAAAAAGCTTAAAGTTGTAGCAAAAAAATCAAGTGTGCCACTTGCAAGAAAAAGAGGCAAAGAACTGAAGTCTGTGCAAGCAAAGCGCATTAAAAGGTCTAATGCCAATTAAAACTGTCATTATTGCTTTCTTCAGAAGTTTTTCGAAAAAATTGTCAAGACTGTTTTGGCAAAAAGAGGTTTGTTTCGTGTATTTCAGAAGAGGTAATGGAGCCATAAGACTATTATAAAATACAGTTTTTCAGAAAAAATGCATTAAAATTCAAAGCTGCTCTTGTAAGCATTGGAAAAAGGAAAGAACAGACACAACATTTAACAAGAAACAAATTACGAAAAATTAAATGAAATTTCAGATTGATGACGTGTTCAGGGACTGCATGTGTATGTGTGCTTGTGTTTATGTGAGTGTTAAATTGCGGTGAGGGACTCCTGAGACCTCTGGTGCTGCTGAGGAATTCCTCTGTTATTGCACATTGTTTTTAAAAATGTGCACGCAATCAAAGAGGACAGGATGAAAAGCTACTTCAGGTGAAGGGACAGTGCCTTATTTATCAAGTTAAGAAAATGTATTGTTTGAGATGTGAAAGGCTTGCTTTTTTACTTGTTGCACAAACACTCGTACTGTAGTGAAAGGAGCAGCAGTCTTCATGCACAGGCTTGCTTCTTTTGCAGCATTTTGGGTTTGTCTTGCATGTCATTTCAAACCAGTCCCTTCTTTAAGTCTCTGTGTCTGTGTGTTTGTTTTTTTTTTTTTTTAAACACAGTATTTAATATGTACAAGCAGCATGTATTTTTGTAAGTTGGTTGTTTTTTTTGTGTGTGCTTCTTACTATTGTTCTTATAAATGTTTCTTATGATGCATAGTCAATAAGTTTTTTGTAAAAAGAAGAAAAAATCAATGTTATTATTTATGATCTTGTTCATGTTCTGTTGTATTTTTCATTTCTCTAAGCAATGAAGTATCGTATGCTGTATAATGATTTAAAACAGAGACCTATAGACTGTCTCTTGATCTACAGTATGTTCTATATGTTCACTCTGTTCCTCCTCTTTAGTTGTCATATCTTAAATGATATTTTGACTCCCGGTTTAACAGGGTTTTAACAAGAGGCATTAACCTCAGACAACATTTTTATAAAGCACATGGGAAGATTATTTTAATTATTAGTGTTTAACTCCTGCCAATCTGATTTGAGACATCCAGCCAAGAAGTGCACTTCATACCAATGAGAAAACATGAGCAACGCAGTGTGTTTGGTGACTTTGACAATAAGTCTTGTATTGCAGTGCATTTACATCTTGTGGCTCTTTGTATATATTGTAAGCATGCAAGAACTGATCATTCCAAAAAGTGGTCAGACATTGAATTTTAATAGCAGATTATTTTGTAAGACTGCCAAAGATGCTTGGAACATATTTGATAATTTGTCAATTGTTAAGCACATTGGTACCATGAAATAGCAATGATTCCCCTAAAATGTAGGTTAGCGCTTATGCTTTTGAAAATACAGGCGTGTCACCATTTCATTCATGGCAATGCATTCATGTTATATGAGTCTTCTTAATTTATGCCCTTTATTAACTATGTTTGACTATTTTCAGTATTTATCTTATTGTGTTCTTGTCTTTGGAAAATGTAATTCATATACCCTTGGGTTATATATTGTTCATTCACCGAATTGAACTCTTCATTAGAGTGTCACAGGTTGAAAAAACTGTTTCTCAGAAAGTATACTCATGTGCATACACACACGACCTTTAATAGGCTCATTTACTGATAATAATCGCCCTAACTTTTAAGGTGTAGGAAAAAAGGTATACTTTGAAAAAATAGATAAATTTGACCATAAAATTTCTAATACAGAGGTATGTGTGATTTTTTTTTTTTTATTCACTCATCCATCCAAAAACAGAATGTTATTCAGAAATGATTACATTTTCTCATTCTTTAGTGGGTTATAAATTGAAATGTTTGTATACAGTTTTTTTTGCAATTATCAAGCTTTGAAGGCATGTAAACTTGGTTATGTGTGGTTCCATTGTAGACAGAAAGATGGCACAAAAATAAACTTTAAAATTTTTGTTGTTTATAACAAGAAATTGAGTGCATTTAAAACTTTTTATAGTAGATTGTTACTTCTAAGAAACAAAATCCTTCCAGAAATTATACATTCAAGAATAAGCCCTGTCCATGTGCAGTCACAGTTTGTGTAGCGTCGGTTATTTTAATCATTCCCAGAACACAACTTTTGCACAAAGGAATTCAGTCTGTATGACATTTTGGTAAAAGGTTTACACTAGCAGCTGATACCATAGGTTTGTGTGTGATCTTCTGTTTCAAGTCTTTCTTCTTCTTTGGTATTGTCTTACTTTTGTGAAGCTCTCTGTCTGTTTGCTCCCAAAATGGTTTAGTACTATGAGGGACCTACAGAAGTATTAGCACAATGTGTAAAATAAAAATAAAGGGATATTCCAGTTAGCTATTAAAATTTTCAACTCCACCATTGTCTATGATAGTGCAAACAACTGCTTTGTCTCCATCTGATATAAAGGCAAGATTTGAATTGCCACTTCTTTACAATAAAAGCAAGCTATATCATGAATAATGGGCTGTTTATTATTTAAAATATTATTTTATAAGTTGGATGTATCCACTAAAACAGAATGGATGTTCTCTTTTGGCAGAGTACTGTAGTAATTTTTATTGATCGTAATAATGGGTTCTCTGGGTTAGAGAATCCTTCTTTTTGGTGATGTATATTTATATATTTATCTTTTTAGATTGGTTTTAATAGTAACTCATTGACTAAGTAAATATATATTGTGCTTTATACCTGTCTTGCTAGATAAAAAAAAATCAGCCAAACAAAAATATGGAATAAGAAAATAATTAAATAGCATTATTTTTGCCATTCAGTGCAATACGATTTTTGCTATTTACTAATTTATTTGTAAACTTTGTGTATGTTTTTAGCACTGTGTTAAAATTTTTTGAAAGGCTAATTAAGAACTTAAGTGCTAGCAGTGCTGTGAGAAAGGCAGGGCCAGTAGAATACTGTACAATTTTAGCATCTCAGATAACATTTTAATGATCATAGGACTGAAATTACAAGCAAACTGAATGTCTATATTTGAGCTGATTTACAAGGCTTCTAGTTAGTATTTAAAAGAGGATGTATGTTTGCAGAGAGAACCTGCTTGAAACTGCACCTTGTGCATACTTGGCCAGGATGCTGCCTTTTCTTGTCAGTGGAAGGCTGCATTGTGAAAGCACTCTTAATTGCCTGTATTAGTTGTATTGCTGTTAATTCTTCTTATAAATAAATAACAAATGCAGGTTAAATTCCTCGATGCATAAGCATTTCTTTTAGATTTTATACTTTGGACCCAAAGGGTTTGGAAAATGCGCAATACATTAAAGCAATATTACTTGATCAATTGTGTTTGGTTGAGGAATTTGAGAAGGCGGGTTGTTTCTGGTGTTTATTTAAATATAGATTTTAATGTGAATTTTTTTTAGCACTAGTTGTACTAGTCAATGTAGTATCTTATTCTTATTCTTAATGAGCAAATGAATCACAAAGCTTGATGCATGGTACTAAAGGAGAACTGGTGGCACTTACAAAGAAAGATTTTTGCCTCTGTTGCCTGGTGTTTTAACTTCTTATAAACTCTCCTTTTTTCATGTTTCTTCTGTCCAGAAAAACTAACTTTTTCCAAGTAATTAACAAATGGTTTAAACTGATGCATTAAAACAAATCTCTCAGTTTCAGACAGCTACAATGTTTTTTAATATATTTGTTAAATATGTGTACAAGGAAAATGATTCAGAAGCAAGTCATGTAGTTCCCATATTTAGCAAATGATTAAAATAATCAATGCAAACTGTGACACAGTATGTATGAAGCAGCCCCATATAATACAAGAATAGCTTGTGCTATGGCATACCGAATTAACATTTGGGGAGTTGCTGGTCAGATCTTCAGATATCTGAAATCAACTGTATGACATTTTCTTCATTTTAGGAATTTCAACAGGTTGCTGTTACTAGTGTATTTTAAGAAATCTTGGATGCATTTCGTATTGCCCTATATAATTTCCATTTTACATGAATTTCCTTACAGGAAAGTTCAATGTTTGAGATACCTCAAAAAGACAAAGCTATTTCAGGATATCTTAAAATGCATGTCACCTTTATTAATATGCATTTTGATTTATCCTGAAATAAATCAACAATCATTAAAATTCAAGATAGAACAAAAATCCCAAAAGTAATTTTAAAATGAAGTCAGTTTCAAAGCATGAAACAATATCTTAAATTTATCCTTCCATCCTCATCCTGGAAATACATGATCCAGGTCAAGGGCACTGGGAGCCAAATCATGTTTTGGCAGCTTCAATTGTAACAAGTGAACCAGTGCTAGACAGGACATTATTCTGTCACAGGCCTCACTTACGTGTATTCATATGCACAGTCGGAGGCGACTGAGTGTTATGTCTGTGGCCATAGGCAGAGAAACCAGTTAAACACTCGGAACACAGCCAGTCAGCAGATTAGTCCAGATAATAGGAGAGTGCAGTGATTCTGAATGTACCATCTTTCCAACCATGTGTTCATTTTCAGATCAAAAAAAATTGCTTCTTTTTTTAAATATGGCATGAATTTCAAAACATCCCATATCTCATCGCATTTTAAGACATCTTGTTAACAGAGTAGAAGTCCCTTTTAGAGGAAACAGATATACTCGGTCTCTCTGAGACTAATTTATCTTTAAGTACAAAAAGTCAAGTCAATCCCTGTCCATAATATCCCGTTGGGTTTGCCATTATCAACTCAACTGCAACATTCAGCCCTGTACTTGTACGGATGTAATTTTTGGTATCGAGGCAGGCGTCGTTCAGTGTCCCAGTAAACTGACCAAAACTGCTTTCTGGCATTCCTTTGTCACAGTGTAATTCTGAGTGTTTGTTTGTTTCAAGTTTATTTTCTGCATTTTGCCTTTGGCATTTAGCATACTCATTCCTGATCTCAGCCACCACTTTTGAATTGAGTCTCGAATACCTTGACAGAAGTTTGCCTATTTGGCGTTGGCTCTGTCCTTTACTCACCAACAGCCGTTAGAACTGCCCATGTGCACATTGTAAAGCTTGTGGTTTTATATGTTGTAGGTGGTCAGTCCTACAGTAACGTGATAATAAATTACTTACAGATAAAAAAAGAGCAAACATATTCTGCCATAAACATCTGTGATAATGGGATTTTCAAAGGGAGTTATTTTTGAGATATCTTAAAATGCTTGCTATTGACATTTTCTGATATTTAATATATTTTCAAATAAATTAATCTCTAAATTCCTTTCATTTTGATTCTTCCAGCAGCTGTGAAAATGTTCACAGACCACTCGTTGGACAGATATGGCATTTATTCTTTTGACCTTTATTTCCTGGGGCATACATTGCATACAAGGTTTTTCATGGGTACAGAAGATTCCAATAAAGTTTTGTGATTCATCTGTTGATTGATGTTAAATAATTTTGTCTGTTACTGATTTTTCTGTGTTATTTTGTATAGCATGTATTTTACATCTGGTGAAGTGATGCTTATTTTTCTTTTATGTTCTTGTCATTTGAAGAACATTAAACTATTCAGCCTTTGACTTTGTGTCCATTGTGCTCAGTAAGAGAATTTGGCTTTGTTTGCTTTTTGCTTATTCATACAAAAACACACATCTATCATTAGTGAGCTCGGGCAGCAGCCAGCTTTCAGTTCACAGCACATTATTGGTTAATTTGAAATATCATGACTGCATAGTGTTGTCTGCTGCAAGAATCCTTCAGACATGCTAAAGCACACGGGTTCTACAGTGGATTCAGAACATACACCGGTCACTTCACTTTCTGCCCACATTGTATTGGAGATAACATTTTAAATTGATGCATTTTCCATTGTTGCCCCTCAATCAATACTCAATAACCCATAATGACAAACTGGAAACGTTTTCAGGAAGATAAACATATTTTTTATAATCAAAAGTTAATGTATTCAGTCATTTGCTGTCTCTCCACATTGTGGTCAAGTACGTCCTGTTTGCTTTAATTATCCTTGAGATGTCTCTAGAACTTGATTGGAGTCCACCTGTTGCAAATGGAATTGAATGGATATTGTTTAGGCGGACACACACATGTATATAAGGTCCCGCAACTGAAGTCTCTGTGGACCTCCACAATAAAATTGTGGTTAGGCATAAATCAGGGCAAGGGTTTAAAATCATTTCTAAAGCCCTGAGAGTTCCCAAGAGGGCAGTGACCTCATTGTGAAATGGACGAAGTTTAGAACTACCAGGACTGATCCTACAGCTGGCCATCCTGCCACAGCTACTAACTGGGCCAGAAGGGTCTTTAACTGGGAGGTGTCCAAAAACCTGATTGTTGGTTTAACAGAGCGTCAGAAGTCTTCTGCTGAGATGGGTGAACCTGTTGTGAAGACAACCATCTCGGCAGCATTTCATCAATTAGGCTTGTATGTTGACAGAAGCCATTCTTGAGTAAAAGTTGTCCAAACCATATTTAGAAGGTTCTTGATGAAAGTGATTCTCTGGTCTGATGAGACACAAATTGACATCTTTGGACAGAACTCTTGAGCACTATATTTTGCCTAATACCATAGCTACTGTGAAGCCTGGTAGTGTCAACATTATGCTATGGGGCTGCCTCTCGACGCCAGGGATGGGGAAACTGGTGAGCACTGAATGCAGCCAAATACAGAAGAGTCCTTGAAAACCTGCTCCAGAGTGCATGCAGACCCCTGAATCATACGGCCAAAATGACAGGGGAATGGCGTTGGGACAAGTGTATGACTGCCCGTGATGGCCTAGCCAAGGCCCGGGCTTAAAACCCACAGAGTATCAGTGGAGAGACGGATCCAAACTAACGGAGCTTGAGAGGGTCTACTAGGAAGAACGGAATAAACGGCTCAAAACCGCTTGTGTTTAGCTTTTAGAGACTCGAAACTGTAATTGCTTCTACAAAGTACTGAGTTGATATTTTTCAAGTCATTTTTTTAATAAAAATGGTACAGTATATATTAATTTTCCACATAAAATTGTGTTCTAAGTTTTAAAAATACCTTGCGTGTTCTTGCAGCCTACAATAGGGCTAATGGGCACATAAATAGAACGTGTCCGTTATTTAAGCTAAAAATGTTACTGAATGTGTCTTGAGAGTTCATACAACAGTGTGTCCATGTTTGTAGAAAGGAAAAGGTGGCCGGCTGTGACTCTTTGGCCTCCTTCATGGTGTCCTTTCATTTAGAGGTGCCTGCATTCATCTGGGAAGTGAATCACCAAGCACTAGTATTGACATTACTGTGTGTTGATGTCCAGTTAATAATAATAATTCATTACATTTATATAGCGCCTTTCTCAGTACTCAAAGTGCTATCCACACAGAGAGGAACCGGGAAGCGAACCCACAATCGTCCGCAGTCTCCTACCACTGTGCCACCTGTGAGGTGTGAGGTGCAGTCACAGTGAAAGACGCACATTGTGATCACTTGTGTCGCTCACTATGCCAAAGGTTTTTATTTAATTCATTCAGCCATTTTCATTGTTTCACCAGTCTGTGCTACTGCTGTATTGTAAGTGGATGTATGTGCTGCAGTGAGCGAGCGAGCAAAAGGACTGAACGGAGCTTGAAATTGAGCCAAATGACTTTCAGAACCGTTAGTGTAATTTTACATGGCATTGAAGCCTGCCACCCCATGGTGATCAGAACACGTTGCTGAATGGATGGGATATCAAAGAGCGAATCAGAGCAGGAATTGCCAGTACACACCGGTAAGCCCACCACAAGTTGAGTCCCTGGTTATAAGCAAACATCTAACCAGGAGGGAAGGTACAAGACGGGAGCAATGCCATCGGCACGTGAGCACACACACACACACTGGGGTCAGTGCAGCAAAGGCGAGTCGCACAGTGATAGCACGGAGCTGTCATTCCTCCCTCTGCATGATCTCCATTTGTATTTACAGATTGACTGTTACGAGTAAGTGTCACTGTGTTTAGTCATTTTGACACATTGGCCTTGATTCTTTTATTTTCGTTATCTTCGGCAAGAGCAAATGATTTATGAAGCTGAACTTAGCTACTTACTTGCAGCTCCTTTGAAAAAGCCAAGCTACCCTTTCTACAGTCTGTGACCTTTTAAAAGTGCAGTACAGTTTAATCAGTTGAGATTTATTGTTACTGTTACTCATACTGTATGTGTTGTTTTAACTTCGCTGCCTTTTGGTGTGATTTTCACTCTGTAGGTTATGTAAAATAACACAGCATGTAATGGTGAAAGTCTCTGCAATTTAGGAAAGAATAATCCTAGGATGTGAGCACATATCGGTCTGGTGCTGCGAGTCCAGGCACAATGTCTTAGCAGAAGAAACAGAATTGCAGAAGTAAAAGTTAACAACAACTTTTATGTCCACAGCACATCTTCATGTAGGTCAGAGTGCTTTACAACAGGTCAGAGAAATCATTACAAGCAAAGTAAAACAAATTAAAATTAGATATAAATAAATATACAAAAATAAATAATACACACTTGCATAAGACAGATATATAATTAAGAGTATAGTAGTGTCCTTATTACTGAATCAATGTTTAGGTCTCTAAACGGGAGTCCAATGAAAGGCCAAATGGCCGAGGAGGACAGAAAACCAAAAGTGTTGTACCTCAGCAGTCAGAACTCCAGTCATGATGGCGGCTGGGAGCAGATGAGTGAACGGGAAAAGTCTTCTTACTTCAAGAAAAACGGGGCCAAGAATCTGTAATAACATAACTGTACTTCCATTATCACAAGAATTCCTCATTAATGTGGAAAGCATGTTGTCTTAAACGAAAATCTTTGCTGCTTCAGAGTGGACGTATTTAAGTGTCCAGGCGTTTTCCTTCAGATGTGGACCAAAGTCTCCGTTAGCTGCCAGAACAGACCACCAAAAAAAACAAAACAAAACCGCTTCACTTTAGAGCGCAAAGAAATAAGTCGACATGACTAAATGCTGAACGTGTTGTCTAAGGGTCTGAACACTTAAATGAGAGACTTCAGTTTTTGAAAATAAATGAAAAACATTTTCATTTTGTCCTTTTTCATTATTAATTGTAGATTATGGGACAAAATGGCAAATGTATCCTTTTAAAATGAAACGTTCAACACAATAAAGTGTATAGAAAGGGAAGTGAATGCGCTGCGTGTGGCCTCTTACAGTATTCTGCTTTTTAAATACAGTAGTGCTGATGACGATCGTCTTGTCTCGAGGTTCATTTCTAGTTAGTATGTAGGAGTGAATGAACAAAGATTCTTGTGTTTTTGTTTTTTCCCGTCTTCATTCCTCCAGTATGTAAGCAGTGATGTTGTCGTTTTTGTTGAAGACGAGTGTTTTTGCTTTTCTTCTGTGCAGAGCCAGAGTTCGGGGTACAAACTGTCACTGCTGTCCTCTGACAAAAGACAAAGGTGAGTAAATGTGTGCCTTCTGCCTAAACTCTACAAAAAGGGGATTCTTCATGCACTTCTGCTTAGGTTATGGAGTTATTGGCATACACACCAACTTCAGTTTAGGAGAATTTAAATTAACATTAACATAAGTTTTCCATTTTACAAATGTGATACTCTGCTCATGGCCACAGTTACGATGTTTTATGATTTTTGTGAAATGATCTCATCAGTCGGTAACATGTGGACAGAGACGCATCCTCAAATGCCGGGCAGTGTTTATTTACCTTCTTTATGATCTGTTGAAGCGTAATAAACTGTAGAGGTGTGGACACGACACACATGTAATTAAACTGGACTTACTGGTGCAGTCACTGGTCTTATGTTGTGCTTTATTTGGTCTGACTGATCTGACTTTCTTTCAGTGCGGAGGTTCGACTTGACTTCTTCACTAGGTAATTGTCCAGGCCGGCTTGTTTTAGTATAAGTAGTCTTAATGGTGCAATCATAGAATAGTCCTAACTTAAATGAATTTTTTATTCATCCAGTTTGTTTGTAATACATGTATATTACGTATTTGTTATTTTTCTCCAGACTGTAGCTGTCTTTTAGTCTTGCACTGGCCTAACCGCCGAACAACAAGACAACAGGGAGGAACGGCTCTCTGCCTGTTCCACGTAACTTTAACATTTGTCTGAATTGTACTAACAGGTTGATTCCCTGGAATTTGTAAAATGACAGAAAAAGTGAAAATTGCACCCAATGGTTGTCCTTATCTAAAGGGTTCACATACAGGTGGTGGAGGTTGTCGGCTGGTGTGTCCCGAGGCTAACGTTTTGGACCATCCTGCCCTCCTTCATTAGTGAGCCGTTTAATAAAATGGTGAGGGGCCTGTGCTCGTGTGCAGTGCCTTTAAACCCACGAGCTTTGTCTTTCATGAGACCCCAGAGGCTGAGCTCGAAAACACGTGTGCATTTGCAGGAGAAGGACTGAATGGTGACGATCATGTCCACCGTTTATGATCTTGTGATTTTTGTATTTTACTTAAACTTTATCTCCACCATAAACACCCATTAATTAAATCTGTCCAATCATTTTCAGTCCTCCAACAACGTTGCGCCTTTGTGTGAAATATTCTTTTCCCCTTTCCTGTACTCCGTTTGTGTCTTTACACATCGTCGTGTAGCACTTCACAAATGTCCAGCATATTTAACGCCTTTGTTCAGCTCACGAATATCTGGAGGATTTCTACTTTGAAATGTTTTTTGAGTTTTGTCCAATTTAGACTCATTTGTATGTTTGGCGTCCACTCCTTGCTGGATGGCTCCTCTCTTCTTCTTTATCCCTCCAGGGTTTGAGGAGGTCACTCCATTCCGCACGTTTGCCTTTAATTTGCTGTTCACATGTTGGTGGCAAAAAATATCGGCCATTTAAACCCCCCGATTACCACTTGGTGACTTTCCTCACAGTTGGATTCTTCTGACTTCCCTGCCTGAAAGGCTCTTTAGCTGTGCTCTGATCTTTTGAACCCTAATCAAAGATGGGGGTGGTCAGTTTAAACAAGCTGCACAGTGTTGGGGGGCCTGGAGTCATCTTCTGTGTCAGCACCGCGGACCCCTGCTGCATTAGGATCTCTTTTGGTCCATTCCTTTTACACAACATTCATGTTTCTGAAGTTGCTCGTGTGCCCAGCCATCCTCCTCTGGGTGGTGCCACAGCATCCGAGTCGGACTGTGGGCAGACGTGGCCCTCTCGGGCACTGATTTGCTGCTGTGCTTGGGGGTTGCATGGCTTCGTTTTATTTTGAGCTTCAGATCACAGACAAATGTTCTGATGTTCCCTTGTAGAATTTTCCAATGCAACTTTGAATTCCATCTTTGACGCTTTGTTGAGACAGCAATCAGCCCCCCACCATCAGGCTTCCTCCATTCCTCTTCTCAGGCTTTGATTCTGCTCTGCTATATTTGGTAATATCCTGGGTGGTCTTTAGAAAATGTGTCATGTTTTCCTTTTTTGGGATGTGGTGTCCTTCATAGGGACATCACTTGAATGCCACTGTTGTTCAGTGTCTTGATGTCCTAGTCTCATGGATGCAGATGTTATCTGGTGCCTGCCTATTTTTGGCTGATGGTCTATGGGTTTTTGTCACCTCCTTGACCTTCTGGCCTTACCTTTGAGGGACACCCCTAGAGATGTTCACTGTGGTACTGACTGTGTCTGCGTGTGCCTCTCTTTTTAGTCCTTCGACTGACCACTGATGGTGCACCTTGTTGTGAACAAGCTGGAGCTTGAGGGACCTTGTGATGCAATGATTCATTCACATGAAGAAGACTTATAGGAGGTGGCCCCCTGCTGCCCCTTCTTGGCCTCTACTGCTGGAGCAAAGAAAGATAACATTTGATGAAGTGGGAATACTCCACTCTGCATTGTGTACATAAACAAAAAGTCCTCTGTTGGTTGTAACCCTTCTGGCCAGCACAAACTAAAGCTCAGTAGATATGTAATCATCTAACCGGCCATGATGGAACACTGTGTTTTGTAACTGATGTTCTGGGCATCACCTCACATATGTCATGGGTATTGCAGGCAGCAGTTAGACCCATCTCCCCTTAGAGCAGATTTAAGCCAAAGCCTGGGACACAGACAGGCAGATGCCACACTTGGTCAGATTTCTGTGTATTCCACAATGACAAATTTCACCAAAAGCGAGAGTGATGGTCATTAGCATGCTGCAGGCAGGCATGTCATGTGTTGTCATTGGCAGACCTTATGAATTAACCCACTCAATTGCGTCCAGATGGCAAGGAAGATTTTAACAGAATGGCAGGACAGCTGACCGTCCTAGACCAGACTGGTCCATAAGCGAGACCTTTGCTGCTGATGAAGCTGGGAGCAGATCCGGTGTCTGCATCAGTGAAAGAGTGGTGAGGAGCAGGCTCCATGTTGCTGGGCTTAGACTGGAGTGACCTGTCCGTGTTTGTCTGCTCACATTCATATATCTGATCTTACATCAGCAAAGTGTCAGGCCACACAGACCTGCTGTGATCACAACTGCCCTTAGTAATGACATGTAAATGCTGCCTTCCCTGGAATTTTAAGCCACAGAGGACCTTTGGGATGCCCAACACCTGGAGGTGGGACCCTCGGCAGATTCAGAGGTTCACTGGCACAGTTGACTGACAAAAGATACCTAAAGGCTGCAAGATGGCTGTTGCTGATGTCCACCTACATGTCTATTATTAATCTAAATTTCATGGAAGGAAAGGAAAGTTTCAAGCGCTGGGGTATAAATATCAGGGGCACAGAGGCTGAATGCCGTTGTTCATTTATCAGCATGGGAAAGTGAAAGTGACCTGCAACTCAAATGAGGGAAAAGTTAAAAGGTCAGCGAGTGGCTCTAAAAACTGGCCACTCACCTGAAAACACCCACAGCAACAGCTAGGGAGACGATGAAGAAGTTCAACTGGCCAGTGGAGCCCCCGGTGTCCCTTCTAGCAGACTGAGTGCCGTTTTATTGGCAGGGGGAGGTTGGACAAAGAATTATGTGCAGGGTGCCAATAATGGTGGCAAATGTGGTTTTCTTAAAAATAATTTTTTTCTTAAAATAAATTTTGTTACATGTTGGCTTTCTCATTTTATTTTGTACGAGATTAATAATTAACTAAAAGGTTATTTAAAAAAATGTCCTTTCTATTAATTGTTCCCAGGGGTGCCAGTAGTTATGGAAGGGACTGTGTGTACAGAATTCCCAGAAGAGTTTTAAAAACTGATCTTTTCCCATAACCCTTGCAGCCGTTCCCAGCCAGACTTCTCCCACTTGTCTTTTTGTCACCATGTCTAAAGGCCCCCTGAATATTTTCATGGGTAGCAAAGGAGATCACAGGGCATGAGACGAGATGATTTTGGGGGGTGCAAATCAACAACGCCATGGCCCTTGGTCACAGTATTCTCTCGTGGCTTCACTTCCCCGGGCGTCGATGCCTCGGCACTTGAGTGTAATGTCACTGATAAACTGTCGGGCCACGGAGATCAAAACTCTTTATGAACAAGTCAGTCCATGACAAAGACAAATCATCATTGCCTTCATGTTTGGTTTGACCCGACGCACTCTTTTCGGTTTTGGAGATGCTGGGGTCTTCCAGTATCTGGACTGTAGCCTTAAATCCAAGTTTCCCACGTAATTTCTTTGTTGTTCTTTCTTTCAAGTCCTCATACATCACAACACAACTGTCTCTTCAATCATTTGTCAGATTTTGGGGAATGAATTTTGCAGAGACTCTGTGCATGCCAAGGTCTTGTGTCAAAACTGTTAGTGGAGCTCCAAGAAACACCACATGAGTTCTGTTAATTCATCAGTAGTACAACATTGATGGACTCGGGGCTGCATCTCAAATTTTATCAGCATTTTCATCCATTCAAGTTGTGGTGATGTTTGATAGACTTGCTCCCACTTGTAGGCTTGCGTTCGTCTCATCCCCTCATCTTTCAAAGCTTGTTCTAGCAGACTCACTACTTCAGCAGCGGTTCTACAGAGCAGAAAATCAAATTTTAGACAAACTCTTGAAAATCCGCCATAGTGGTATGGAGAAGAACAACATCATCTGAGCCACGTGCACGACTGTAAACACCAGAAATAGTCAGTCAGCTCAGCACGGCGCCCCTCGGTGGACTGTGGTGGTACGGCACCTGGCAGCACACTTGCCGCTGACTGATTCTGGAATTCATATACACACATAATGTATGTATCAAAAACTGCCAGCTTTATTTTCACTGTCCAATCATGTCCAGTAATGTGTATATGCTTCTAGAATTTCGGTTTTTGTGAACACTCTTAGTCATTTGTTATTATTCTGTGTATCCCCCTCCCCTCCCCCCCTGTTGTCTTCTGGTTGTTTTCATGTGGGCAGCACTTCTAAGGTGTTTGTTTTTTGTTTTTGCTTTGCCCGCCTGTTGATGCCGTCTTTCTTTCTTTCTTTCTTTTCTTTCCCAGCTCCTTACTTACCCACTGAGGAGATCCGTTAGTCTTCCTGTGGCTTCTAATTGTGTCCTCATCTGCTATTTCAGTCCCGTTTGTTTTTTTAAGGTTTTGTTGTTTCAATTTGAAATGTCACTTTTCAGCTATCGGGTGTAACAGTTTTGGACTTGAGAATCGACTCTTTGAGAACTCTGTGAAGCTTACTATGACCAGCAGGTAACTCAGACTTAAGTCCTCGCCACTAAGAAATACTTTCTGGGTTTAAAGTTACGACCACTGGTGCAGCACACACACGAGTCCCTGCTCTCGCACTCCACGCTTTGGTTTTCTCCGTTTACATTTTAATAAGTGAAGTTGCTCAGGTCTTACTTTTCCTTTTTAATGACTTGCCTGTAGCGCCCCACTCAAGCACGTTCTCCGCTGCTTGTTGTATTTTTGGGTTGCTTCTCTAGGCAGTACACCGCTAAAGGCCGCAGACAGTCGGTCCGTCACTGAGCCCTTTGACACACTGACCTAATGAGCACACTTTTGGGGATGCGAGCGGACAACAATCGGGTGTGAAGTTCTAAGTTCACGACTCCATGATTGTGCCCATCACGGTCCCCCTGAGAGGTAACACTGGAGAGTTTCACTGGACGCTGCTTGGCTTTCACTTTTTGTCACTTGAATTGACCAAATGAGGAGGATCAGTTACTTTAGACTTTGTTTGAATTTCTTTGCATGATTATAGAAACAAATGGCTTGTCTATTCAAGGACTTGTGGGGGAGCTGTGATGGTTTACAGCAGCCTTGGGTGAAGGTCCAGTGTCAGCCACTCACTCCAGCTGCTTTGCCCCTTACTTACCTAGTGGTAGAGCTGCCAAACTTTGGTTGTAGGATGTGATCGACCAGTGAATGACGATATACTTACCACAGCCGCTGACCCACAGCTCCAGAGTCCTGGGTTCAAATTGTAGCCAACTTTCTCCAAAGGCATGCTGGTTAGGCTCGTTGGCAGTACTGAGTTGGCCATCACAATGTCAGAGCCTGTACCAGTGTGTTTGTGAACACTATGCTGTTGGCATATTTACCATCTCAACCTCATCGATGTTTCCATCCTATCAGAAGAGTCTACCAGGGTGCAAGTTCCACCTTTTCGGAAAGTCAATTTTTCATAGGCCGGTGTGCTCCCTGACCACGGTGTTTGCTTATTAGAGGAGAATGTATTTATTTATTTATTTATTTCCAGACAGTAAATGTTGTTTCTGCGAGTCCTGCTTCACGGGGTCGTTTTGACTATTTTTTTAAGAACATTCGAACTCTGTAGACGAGAACAAGCCATTCAGCCCAGCAAAGCTTACCGTTCCTATCCACTTCATTCTTCTAAGATAACATCAAGTCGAGTGTTGAAAGTCCCTAAAGTTCTACTGTCTGTGGTGAAAGGCCACCGAGACACAGGGAGAACATGGCAGTGCTGTAGAATAAGCAGGCAGGGATTCAACCGAAGCGGAAGCTGAAGCTGACCACAGCCCCACTGTGCCGTCATGTCCGTATCCTATTTCTAGGCCTGCAGAGCGGAGACAAACACCTGGCAGTCCACTCTTGGGACAGGCCGACCTGCTGGACTGTGGGGCGCACACAATGGGGTCCGTTTTGTCCATAGTTTTGCGGAGACCCAGCCAGACCAGCGTCTTAGCCTGTTAGTCCTTGGCACAGTCACTCACTGCCACTTAGTACTCGAGCTGGAGACAACAAACGCTTCTCTTTAATTCTCCATCAGAGTATTTTTAAAAAAATGAATGATTTGAACTTCTTTTTAACTTGGGCACAATACCGATAAAAGGCTGAAAAAATACAAATCTAATTGTACTCTGTAACAGAGTGAAATGGGAAAATGTCCATGTTGGAGGTTTAAATGGCAACTGTATTAAAAGACGACCAACTGGTCAGCATATTTTGATTAATTATGTCAAAGAGGCACAACCACAACAAAAAAAGACACAAACACTGAAATGAATTAGATGTAATATTCACATGGAAGACAACATATACAATATTAAACATTATCCTAGAACAATACTGCTCTTTCTAAATTAATGCCAATTATTTGTTGCTGTGATCTGATCAACCACAAACTGGCTGGTTGGACTGAGTGGAGATAAAAATAAAATAAAAGTCTGAAGACCATTTGATGTATGGCAGATGCCTCCTATGAGATTCTGAAGAAAAACATGAATTGACATATAAAAATACCAAACTGAATTACATATATATATATATATATATATATAAAATATATATATGCTAGAATCTGTCAGGCATTTGTATAAAGAAAGATCTAAAGAGTTAGATTACAACAAAAGAAAAAAAAAAAAAGAGGACAAACACGAGTATTGTGCACCTCTCGGATTCTCAATGGGATTAAAGCTCCACGTATGGATTGATCTCATAAATGTCCACACATGCAAAGCTTGCACAAGTAATACTGCAGGTAAAGTCGGAGGAGAGGTAGCTCCAGGTGGATAGCAGAGCCGCGTCAGAGTAAGCGAAGCTGAGGTGGTTGACCCTGCCGTTCATTATGTACAATTAAACTCAGGACTCTGGTATGTTTTGTGGAGAGATCCAACTGAATGTTAAATTTTGAAAGATCCACCCTTCGTAAATGCAAAGGTGTTCTCTAGGCCTTAAACAGGATTCTGTTAGGTCCAGAAAGAATAAATAATCAGATTTCAAATACTGCTTTCAAAAACGTTGCTTGCCGTTTGTGTCGCTAATGATTCCAGGCGCCTGTGCTCTTGTGTTTACTGTCTCTGTTGTGTTTTAGTCTTCTCACCTTGACAGCTGAAGGTGCACTCTAACAAGTTTTCTGAATATTTATTTGTTCTCCAAGCCCTCTCTACTGTGAAGTAACAGCCGTATGTGGCTGCTACCCTGACATCGCAATCATTTAAACTCCTACACTCAACTGGGATGTGATGTGCACCATAGTCACAGAGACTTCAGGAGGAAACTCTTCTTTTCAGAGGAAATCCACAAATGTCATCAGGACAGGGAGTCGCTCCTGTGGTTTCAATTAACTATTTTGCTTGGTTGTGATGCAAGCCGTGTTTGTTTTAATTGTCTCCTTATTTAAAACCTGACTGCTTACAGTTTATGGACAGCATGTGGACACGCAGACATTTGTCAGTAACTGTCATTTTGTGGGAAGTTCTGAAGATTAGTTTGTGGAGTGATCCATAAGCTGTCAGAAGAAGATGATAAAAAGCAGGAGGTAAATGGACCAAACGGGAAGTCGGCATGGTAGTGGGACAGTCCTTCTGAATGCAACACACTGATACTGCTATTGCATTGATGGATGTTCAAAAATATGTTGCAGTGTCTTATTTTCCTGCTCCAAATGCTTCTCAAAGGAGAAGTATGGTCCTGTTTTACAAACTTTGCTGTCCATAATATATATTTATTTCTTTAAATTTTACTTTGCTTTCTCACTGCTTTTTTCCCCACTTGACTCAAGTGGACTAAATGCAGCTCCTACAGCCACACTTGATGGTTTTCTCAACATCTTCAGTGAAAGAAGTCCCATCGCTACACTCAAAGGTGTATTTCCTGCGTTTTGTGCGCTGACCACTACAGCAGGCCCCCATTTCACAAGACCCACTGCATTCAACCCATGATACCATGCGAGTGGTCTGGCAGATGGTGTAACCCCTCTGCACCTGGTAGTAGTCTCGTACTGGATCTCCACGGCATTCAGACTCTGTAAAGACAAAACAAGCGTATGCTGTCAAAGTGCACATTCATCATAAGCCTGACCCAATCCATTGAGGATTATTAGTGTTCAATATCTGAACGATTCCATGTTTAGGCAAAATTCTGATTCTTATGTCACCACATTATTAGCTTCTCAAATTTTTAAGTAAATTAGAACTTATAAGTTTCTATTTAAAAATCACAAAATTATTAGCAATAAAAAGCAAATATCTACATAATCTGATTTATAACAAAGTAAAAAAAGAAAGCAAAAACAGGAATTTCTTTGAAAAGCACATGGACTGGCGTTTTGTAGTTTCTGGGCCAGGCCAGCAAAAAGTGGCTTTAGAAAGCTGATGGATATTTGTATTATATTTAGTACGATATTCAGTTATCAGTTAGTCAGAAAACATAATAAATGACAGAAAGAAGACACAAATGGGGTTGAAGTAATATTTCTGACAAAATAGTACCATGACAAGAATATGGCCCTGAATATCACAAAGATACAGCAAATGAACTCTTTGTGGTTTGCATGAGATACTGAGAATCATCACAGTCATTAATGATGGAACGGCTGTGGTGACCATTAGCTGCTTTATATTCCGTAGGCCGTAGCTCACTGATGACCCGGCCTAAGACATGCTGAAAGTAAAGAGTGTCTTCACAGAAGAAGTGTGGGATGGGTTACAGGACACTCGTGAATGTGTCTTTCTGGAGACAGAACTCTAGCGTATGAAATGGTAGCACATCTACATGGGGCTCAAGGCCTTTCTAGAGGTCTAAAATCTGACCACCAATCTTAGAGGCTTGTTGTAGATGTGGCCTTAATAAAGTTTCTTCCATATCATGGAATTTCAATCACTTTATAGCCACAGGGAAACTGCTGTCACCTCTTCAAGGCAATAGATAATACAGAAGGATCAATGCCCAAGTGACAATTATAAAATGTGTGGCACTGCATATTGCACATTTTCGAACACTGCAGAAGGTGATACAGTACTTCCTTTCTATATTTTGGGTTGTTTGCTATGTTGCACAACTGACATTTTATTTGCTTTCATATTTTTGTTTTTACTAAGAGTACAAATCTATCTGTTAAATATTGAACAGTCTTCTCCAGTTCAGGACCACAGATAGCTGCTGCCTATGTCAGCACATAAATGTAAAGAAACTCGCTGCTCAGGCTACATTTGACAAGTAAAAGCAAACTTGAACTGTTGTTTTCATAATTGAGTTCATGTAATCAATTATCTTTTACCCTAACAAGTTTTTCTTAATTAACATTAGCAAAATAAAAAGTAGCTTTTCATTTTTGCTCTGTAAATCTTTAGGTGTGGTCACACATCTCTAAAATCAAGCTATAGTAGTAGTAGTGACCTCTTAAAGTGGACATCCACTCGTGCCAGTAAAACTGCAGGTCATATGGTGTTGAACAATTCATTCATTTTAAAATGTTAAAGGAAAAAATGTTACAGCAGACAGCGGTAGTCTTGGTTTATTTTTAAACCCAGTAATTTTTGTCTGCCTTGTTTCTTAGCAACAAAAATATATATGAATACTTGAATTGCTGCAAATAACATTTTCATTTTTGCCACCTTTACATATAATAGTCAAACAGTACATACACTGGAAATGAATAGGTGACATGTAATGGTAAAACTATTTGAATTCCTCAAAGTACTTTACAATTTTCTGTTTTAATTACTCAAAGCCTAAAAGTCTTTTTTTCTGGAGCATGTAGGTGTACAGTGGTGTAGAATTTTGTGCTACGGGTTTTTAAGACCCAATGCTTTTGTAACTATTTTTCACATAAGATAAATTGGTCAGTTTCAGAGCATTTTAAAAGGCCAGTCCAGTATGTGCAGAAAAGGAAGAGGATACTAAAAGACGATTCATGTGATCAAATGTGCTAGCTGCAGGTGAGAACTGGGATTGAAGAGGCCGTCATCTGCCTGCTGCACTGTGCCTGCAGTCACCTAGACAAGCCAGGAGGAACTCTTAGGATGATGTCCTTTGATTTCTCATGTGCTTTTAACACCATCCAGACTGTGGAGTAGGCTATCGGCAATGGAGGTGGATGCTCCCTTAGTTTTGTGGATTATGGACTATCTGACTGGAAGGTCACAGTAAGTGTGGCTACAGGGCTGTGCGTCTGACACTGCTGTGTAGCACTGGCGCTCCACAAGGGACAGTTCTGTCACCATTCCTTTTCACCTTGTACACCACAGATTCTAGCTACAACACAGAGGGCTGCCATCTGCAGAGATTCTCTGACGACTGTGCAATAGTTGGAAGTATCAGGCATTG
Source organism: Erpetoichthys calabaricus (assembly GCF_900747795.2). Lineage (NCBI taxonomy): Eukaryota > Metazoa > Chordata > Cladistia > Polypteriformes > Polypteridae > Erpetoichthys > Erpetoichthys calabaricus. The sequence goes on from NC_041395.2 coordinate 286,363,911, forward strand.
TGACGAGACAGAATATAGGAAGGTAGTGGACAGTTTTGTTAAGTGGTGTGACCTGAATCTGCTGCAGGTCAGCACCACTAAAACTAAAGAACAGGTGGTGGATTTAAGAAGACCACAATCTCCAGTTACTGCCCTGTCTATTAAGGTTGTGGATGTGGAGATTGTTCAGGAATACAGGTATCAGGGGGTGTATGTGAACAGTAAGCTAGACTGGTCCAAGAACACACTGGCCATATATAAGAAGGGCCATAGTAGGCTGTATTTCCTATGAAGACTCTGAGCTTTTATGTTCTGCAACACTATGCTGCGGATGTTTTAGGAGTGTGTGATTGCCAGTGCTATTTTTTTTTTGTTTGCTGTGGTGTGCTTGGGGGTCCAACATGAAAGTGGCAGACATTAAGAGGCTAAACAAACTAATTCAGAAGGCTGGCGGTCATAGGAGAGAAACTGAGGCAGATGAGAGAATGTTGTCTAGACTTCAGTCTACTACTGAAAATGCTAATCACCCACCTCACAGTGCTGTGGCTGGACAGAGGAGCGTTTTCAGCAATAGACTGACCAGCATAACGTGTCCCACTGAACGTCACAGGAAATCCTTCCTCCCAGCAGCCATCAGACTGTAACTCCTCTTCTAGTCAGTCATCCACACTATAAGCTGTTTCCTTTGTTCTCTAATGGATGTCCCAGTACATTTTCAACTACTTACTGTAGATGTGCAATAACTTATCTGTTCTTATCATGTGAATAATAAGAGTGTGCAATATTAATACTTCAGGCTCAGTATACTATTACTGTCTAGTATACTACGGATTTTGTAAGATACTCACATGCATATTATTTATTGTGTTTCATTACCATGTACCTGTAGAGCTTAGTGAATGATGATTTATTGTACTTTATTTTGATATTTATATTCTGTTTATATTTTTATTGTAATGCTTATTTTTTATACCTTCTCTTAGTGTTACTTGTGCCTTTGTATATGTGTGCAGTTGTAACATAAATAATTTCCATCGTGATTAATAAGGTTTTCTGATTCTGATAACTTATGAGATTTTCTGATAATTCAGTTTTAGAATATTGTATTTGAGCAGAAATATTAGTAGTAAATGCGGTTGGACTGGTTTTGTTTGTTACAAACTGATTTATTTTCTTTCATGGAAACGTTTTTGTTTTATTAAAATCTAGTAATGTTTCCTGCTCTGTGGTAAAACAGCAAACAAGCAAAGTAACCTCTGACAGACTACTTTCTACACTTAATGTACTTGCTGTTAATTTGTCTTCTGGGGATTGATTTAATGTTATGCTCTGTTCCTTTTTTTTTTAGTCTAAAATACTTCAGTAATAAAACATTCTTTTTCATAAGAATATAAAAATCTCATGGCTTTTAAAGCATCTCACCTGCATCGCAGAGGTCCCCACTATATCCACTATCACAATGACAGTATGCCTCCCCAGCATCTGATATCTGGCATCTGCCATGTTTACACTGCAGTTTTTTGCAGGGGTTAAACAGTTCCCCCTGCTGGTTACACAGGGGTCCTTGGTATCCATCTCGACATTCACAGCGATATGTTAGCTTATCTAGAGGAACACAGGATCCATGGACACATCTATAAAATAAGCATACAAGGATATCTTTATTTAATATATTTATCTGTGAAGTTAAATACTAAAATGTATCATTGAAAAGCAGATTGTGTACAGTTTGATACAAAGAATGACACCTAAACATAGCAGCCAGGCAGCAATGACCTAAATTGCTATTTTCTTGTTTTTCCAAGTTTTATACCCTTCTTACGAACAGTTTTGACATATATTTACTGTATACTACTAAGAATTTATTTCATTGTTATAACATCACATCCCTACAGACTGTGATGGTTAAATTGCTTTGGTGCTGGGAAATTGTACCCTGACCTTGACCCATGGTGGTGACAAGTGGTGGTCCAATAAGGATGATATCATATAAGTAAAAGGCCTTATTTTTTTTCTTCCTAAATTTTAAAAAGAATGTTCAAAAAACCTTTACCTTTATACTTCTTAAGTCCTTATTAGTCACCTGAATTTTACAGGAATTTCAGGAATACTTAATGATAGTTTTGGAATAACATTCATAATATAAATTCAGCATTTTTATAAATAATAACTTGTATAGTTACTGTATGATGGTAAAATACAAACTCAATGTTATTTTAATGTATTTTTTATGTTACATTTTTTCACATATACTAAGTGACCCAATTATTCTTCCCCAGTGATTGACTGCTCAAACAGTAACAGTATTGGTATGCATACATTGCTTTTTAAAGGATATCGTCATGTAACTATGGATTGTGTGAGTGTGTGTGCATAATAAAGAGGGGTGGGGACAACACTAAAGAAAGTAATGGCTTTGAACACAGCATGGCACTGGGCACAAAAGGTACTTATGGTATCAGAAACATCAGAGCACTGGATTTGTCACACATGACAGTATCATGAATATATACAAAGTGGGTAACCACCCAAAAACACGAAATTCAGCCAGTAACAGTATTAGGATGGGAAACAGGTTGTTGACATAGGTGGCATTGACAGTCAGTCAAGTAACAGATCAGTACTGATGGATGGTATCAGTGCCAATATACAGTATTGGGTCGATATTTAGTCTCTACATATACATTGATATCAGTGGATCTCCTTTTCTAGTATAAACTGCCTCAGTTTGAAACGACACTCCCCGTGACTGATATGCACAATGACAATAATAAGCACAGTTTTACCAATGTGCCTGTTAAACAATTCCAGGAACATCAAAGTGCTAAACTTCACCTGCCTTCTTAGTCTTTTGGATTGACAATAAGGTACATTTTTAGAAAGGATGCAAAAAGTCATACATTTATTTACTGTTACTTGCTGAAAATACTTATAATAAAAGTAATAATACTTTATGCTTCAATGTTTTTCTACATTTTCCCATTGTAGTCACTGCCTGCCAAAATAGCTTCTACACAGCCTTCTCCAGATGATTTTCACTCCATAACTAAAATCATTTAATTTCAAAGGTCAGACAACATTTTTCTTTCAAATGGTTATACATTTGCCTTTTTACACCACAATGATTGCTTAATAATAGAGCACATACTCAAAGTTGTGAGAATTTATATAGTCAGGACCATAAGTACCTGGACAGTGACATCATTTTGGCTCTGCACACCACCACAAACCAAGCAATCAAGACGTGATCGATACATAGAGTTTCAGCTTTAATTCAAGGGGTTTAACAAAAATACTGTATGAGCTGTTAGAAAAGGCAGACATTTTTATAAATGGTCCCCCTATTTGCAGGGGCTCAAAAGTATTTGGACAAATGAGTAACGAGCTGTTCCACAGCCATGCTCTTCATATGTTACACATTTTTACACTGCACCATAATGAAAAATGTGTCTTACTGGTTCTTTTTTTAAAACTCACACCCTTTGTGTGTTATGAGTTTCTTGCTGGCCCTTTATAAGCTGTAAGATAAATAATCAGACCTGTGATTCTTCTGCCTGAACCTGCTGGGGTTGATTTAAGTTCTGTACTGGCAGAAAACTGCAAAAACAAAAACAGAAACCTAGGCTATCAATAGGCATTCTAACTCATTACGGTGATCAAGTCATTTGGCTCGACTCAAGAGCAAAGGCTCGAGCTTTTGGCTCAATTTTTCATGTCATTTTTTATACAGTTTTTAAATTTAAAATGTTCTAATATTATGATTGGTGCCCTTATGTTGTTTGTAATTAAAAAGCATTTGTGACAGTCACTCATCCAGTCTACTGCCTTAACGTATTCTCCTCCCTGCTCTTTTGCATTTATCTCTGTGTCCATCTCACTTCCGTATGTGTCAGAAGGCTGTTAATTCTAAGAAATAGGAAACCTCTCTATCAGCCATCGTAATATATGCACATCAAAACGGTAAAGCTTTTAAAAGATAAAAAAAGCAAAAGTAAATAACTATTTAAATAAATAAGCCTGAATACATACTTGTGTCAATGTGATATTTTAGGTTTTTTTTTTTTTTTTTTACAATCCCATTTTCACTTTGTCATGTAAGGTATTGTGTTTTGCTTGATGAGGGGAAAAAACGAATATAAACAATTTTAGCACAAGACTGCAACACAGCAAAATATGAAGGGGTCTGAATACCTTCTGAATATCCACTGTATGTTAAACATATTCTTTTAAATAAGAAGTGGGAAGTATTTAAACATAGTCAGCTGTTCATTGAGCATGAGGGCGGACGCTTATTTTAATTTTCTCATCAATGTACTTACTTGTTGCCCTGGCAGGGGTTATTTGCAGCTTGGTCACAGTGTATACCGCTCCATCCTGGTTTACAGTGGCACACTGGTCCCGTGACACTATCAGGCTGGCATATGCCATGAAGACAGTATATCTTTCTGCATGGCTCACAACCAGGTACCACCCCTGGCTTCATTTGTGTCTTTGTAAAATCCTGTAGCTCATTGTTGATGTACAGATTCCGAATGCAGCCATGGAAACTAGAACCATTGTGAATTTGCCACAGTCGAAATGCTGCAGAGTTAACATCCAGAGGCATTCCTAGAAGATAAATTAATTAGCCATGTAAATAAGACACAAAAGAATTAGGAACTATCAGCATTGAAAAGATTATAAAGAAGATGAGATTGACTTGTAACACTTTGATGTTTATTCAAATTACAAAAATTGATATTAACTATTTGTCAATTCAGTTTGTCTTTGAGTTGTTATTTCTTCATAATCATGGCATCAATCAATTTTTCACAAGAAATTGTGTTCTAAAGTGAAGCTTTTTTAATAATTAAGAAAAAAATCAATCTAACCTTTCTCTTGCTTTTTAAAATAGAGCTGTAGGGACTTGAGTCTAAACATGAAAGGGAAAGTCTTTAAATGTACAGAATATGTCCACATTGAAGCAGCAAAGATTTCAATTTAAGAAAATGTGCTTTCCATCTTTCTGAGGTAAACTTGTAGCAACAAATGTAAATGGGAGGCAATACATTTTATTACAGATTCTTGGTACTATCTTCTTGTGCCATGTGCACGCATCCTTAAAAAATATTGGGGAAATGAAAAAGCCAGATTATGCAATAGAGCTAAGCCACAATTAAACAAATTGAAAAGCCACAAAACAATTACTGAATTTTATAGCATATGCTGAGTAACTCTTTATGAGAATATGATGATAAAAGATTATCTGATGACAGTGTTTTTGAATGAGTAAACTTTCACTGTTTCTTGCTGGTAGACATTTACTTAAACCATAATATTATGAGGAAGTTCTTAGTTGTGGTTTGAAGCAACTGTAAATCTACATTCAATTACTAACAAAGAGTACTGCTGTCTCAAGTCTAATCCTGCAGAAATGTCAATGTATTCACTATCACCACCCTGCTGCAGATGCATTTCATGGCCCATGACTAAAATAAATGGAACACCAACAGATTTTGTATTTCTCTATGATCTTCTTCATCACACGTAATGAAGGACTGACTGACACTTTTCGCTGATTACTGTCTAGCCGTCTACAAAATAGAGACAGTAATTCACATCTGTGCATGACATTCAATGACATCAATAACTGTGCTTGGAGGTTATTTTTCAAGGTGAAAATTATATTCTAGAGAAAAACCCCACCTCTGGGGATTAAGGGTTGTCGCATGTGGTCTCCTTGCAGAATATCCGAATCTCTCAAGATGTTTTGATTTCTTTTTTTTTCCCCTCTTCCTGTGAAATCTCAAGTAGTGGATTGACAATTTTGGCTTGAAAAATGGAGTATTCAGTAAGTTTAGGGCTTTTATTTTCACGTTTGTATCTGTAACCTTTAAGACCCATTTTGAACTGTTTAGAACAAGCATGACTTTTTTTTCTCAGCTCTCAAAAATGCTCACTTCAGAGCAAGATTTTATTTAATAAAATATACCATGACTGTGAAAAAATAACTTCAATTTGAAAGAAAACAAAGCTGTCATCATGTTGTTTTGGTTGTTATTGTTATGTACCTTCTTTTTCATATTTTATTCAAATTTTTCATACAAGACAGCCAAATATATAACTGTAAAATACTGCATGGAGGATGTGGAAATATTTGTACTACACCAAAGACTATATAATATTAAAATATGAACAATCCTATGTTTTTAGATTTTCTGTTTACTAAACAAAGTTTATTTTCTAAAATCCAATGTAAGCTTGAAATATATATTTTTCATGTAAGAAAATTTACAATTTGTTTTTTATATTCCACTATTCACTAAAATATTTTTTAGAACATAGGTAACCAAAAAGTGATGGCACAGCTTTGCCATTGTTCTCTCAGATGTTAGTATAGTGAGTGTCCCTGTGGTTCAAAAAAGTCAGTAGATCCAAAAGCTTTGCCTTTGAAGATTTTATTGAAATCAGAATCAAAGACATGCACCCTACAGGAACATCCAAAAGAGATTCTTGGCTTTTTTGTTCAAATCAGTTAGAGATATTAATTATTGCTGTGGCACCATGACATCTACCTAAAGGTCAGCTTTTAAGAGGTATGTCAGATGCATAAAACAAGATGCTGTAGGTAAAATCAGGACAGAGGCAAAACAAAAATACTAAAAAATCTTTGACTATAGCAAACGTATTACTTGAAATAAACTAATAAATAAGACATTGTTTTTTATATGAAGAAGAACGAAATACTTTTTTAAAATTATCCAATATACATAAAGAAATCTTCCTGTAGATTTCTTAATTATTTAAAATTTCAACATCCGAGTTACAACAGAGCATTTGAGACGGCTCCTCCTCAATGTGACCATTAACTGCTAAACTCTAGCTACAATAATGTTTTATTCTCTAAGCAGATTAATAGTAAGTAACTTAAACTGCAATATGGGATTTGTAAAAGTGATTGCTCATTATGAAAATTGCTATATAATTCTGGTTCAATTACTATCAATGAATGGTCTTAATGTGAAATAAGAGTATGTATTATAAATCTTTTGTATCCTAATGGTTGCCAGCCTGGGATCTAGAGGATCGTGTTACTCAAGGTGTTCTTCCAAACAGCTTCCTACTCTGAAGCCAATTTTTGTTTTTAAATGTACTCCAATCTTAATTATACAGAAAAGTGTTATTCTCTTCTTTTATATTTATTGTGTCAAATCTGAATGATAGGCTTTACTCATTTTATCTTACTTTGACATTTATTTTGCCACTGGTGTAATATAAGTTTCTTGCACTATTAATGGTAAATTTTAGAAACTAATGATCCAACAAGATCTAAAGTGAATTAACAAAAAGAAAATGAAGATAATGAACAGCCGTGTATCAAAAGCTATAATAAAATACTTCCTACATTTCTTATAAACACAATTTGTGTAAGTTAGCATGTTTCACAAAAGCAGAAATGGAAACAGACAGTCCAGTTAAAGAAATTGTCAAGTAACATGCAGTAGTTGGTCTCTTTAGAGCAGGGGTATGCAAATCCAATTCCGGAGGCTTGCAGTGGCCGGCACTACTCATTCTAGTCCTTTTCTTAATTAGAGACTGGTTTCTGCTGCTAATTAAGTTATTTTTTAAATGACTTGCCATTTAAGACTCCAAACCCCTTAACCATTCCCTCACTTTGCATTCTATTTTTGTTTGGCTGCATTTAAGAAAAAAGCAAATCAGGGGATTGATTCTCTCAAAAACAAAGCAATTAAAATTAGGGGGAATTAAGTCAATTACCAGAAGAAATTGGTCACTAATTAACCTGCAGCCACTGTAGCCCTCCAGGATTGTAGTTGCTACAATATGTAGGATACTGCTTGGAAAGGCAGCGTACTGCCACAGGCCAACTCCCATTTGCAGTGCTAAGGCAATGGAAACCACTGGCCTTCTATGAAGAGAACTGGCCTGAAACTTCGATGTCTGTGGGTTAAATTACAGTGCTAGCTGGCTGACTGTGTAGCTCTGAGAGTTCACTTATCCTGCTTTTCAACTTAAACTAATAGTGTTCTGTACCTCTTTAAGCAATTTTAAATCTCCTCAAACATTTTCAGTATTACTGGTGCCATAATGTACAGCACAAAATAAAAACTGAAGTTGAAGCTGAAACCTTGACAATATTTATATAGTATTTAGATGAGAAACAGCTTGGCTATTGGCTAAAAAGTCAGGCTTTGTGAAGTAAATGGTCTCTCATTTGTCAGACGTCTTACATTTTTTTGTTTTGTCACAATAATGCTATGTATTTTCTTAGGAAATAACAAATGTATTTGGGTAAAATGAAATTACGTTAACAGTTTAAGGTGGAAGACATTTGTACTATTTGGTATTAGTAAATACATTATTTTATATATCAGGTACACAGCTGTGAAGAGGGAAATATGAAAAGAGGTAATGCAATAAAATATGATTATGACAGAGATGGAATAAAGAGTGCCTGCAGCAGAAAGAAGTATCTGCAGTGGCCCTCCTACCCCCCACATATAGCGGTGCCTCTCCATTCAGGGGGTATATTTTTCCAAAGCTGTCCATGGTCATAGGGGTACCCCCATCAATCGAAAGGTTTACCATCTGGTCAAAAGTCACCAGCTCAACAGTGTGGAACTGACCATCATTAATGGTTTCAGTGCTGTAAAGAAAGAGGGAAACATTAGTAAGGATATGAACAAATATATTTTGAATGAGGGGCTTGAATATAAATGTGACAAATTGGTTGCCTGTCCCTTAATCACCTGTAAATTGCATGACTAGGCTGGCTTCCTGGATCATAGCTGACTCTGACATGACCTTGGTAGAGTTCTACAGCAATATGATCATTGTCCCCATTATAAAGCAAGATCCCATTGTCTTCTGCTGTAGAGACCTGTAAAAATTATGAGAAGTATTTGATGTTAATACAGTATAAAATACCTTAAATATCCTATACTGTATGTCAGTGTGCTAAATGCACAAATAAATGTATTCTTGCCGTGACCTATTTTTGTTTTGATAGTGTGGCACCATACCAGGAATAAACTCCGGATGCCCACGTTTATTCCCATACAATAACTGTCTTTTTGGAAGTTGACTTTAGCACCCCTCACTGAAAAAAACCAACCACCCTCCTCTATGTTCTACTTTCATCCCACATTACCAAAAACATGCTAGGTTATTTGGCAAATCTAAACTACCGTGTTGTATGAGTGGGTGCGTAATGAAATGGACTGACTCTTATTCAAGGTGAGTTCTGACAATGACATGATACTGTCGTGAAGGCACTGCCAACCCATAACCTGACTGCTGTATGTTAAAATGTGTAAATGCATGGATTGATAATTGGATACAGAAGTGCATGTCTTAAATTGTAAATATATTCATCCCTCCACTCCATCCATATATTCTGATTCATTTTATTCCACTGTTGGTATTTTGTGACTGCCACACATGCACCTGTGAATAATAATATTTTGAAACATAAAAGTATATTTAAATTAACTTAAAATCTACAGTAAATGACAAAGTTGTTGTACACATTGCTTAAACAAAATCCACTTCATTTAAAATGGTAGAGTGGTAGAGAATAATAATGTAACCTATTAAAAGCAATATTTTTTATGTATTTCTTGTTCTTTATCCATTTGTACATTGAACCTTCGTTTCTTCACTACATGGTCCAGTAGAGTGAGGAGCTATTCCAACAGCAATTGGCTAGCAACTAGGTCACAATGATGTGCACAATCATTCACACAATCATTGGTCAAATTATTTCATAAAAATATCAGGTCTTTAAAGATCTGCATACCAAGCATGTACCATGTATTAGATATTAAGTGGGAAAGCACTTTTGAAAGATTCACGTAACAATATTGCTTCTGACTTGAGACACTGTCTGTGCTGGACCACAGAAATTTTTAAGTTTTTATGACAGTTCATGCATATTGGCACACACAGCAAAGCATACAAATAAGATGCTAAACCCTTTTAATACAGCAAGCCATACAGGTATGCACTTAGTGCTCTACAATTTTTCTCTGAATTCTAACAGCAAAACTGATAAGTATCCTCTTGCTTAGTATGTTCTTGTATTGTATCTAAAATGAACTCACCCACAAAATGATATGTATTAAACACACAACAAGACATCTGAATCTTTTAGTAGACGAAAAGTGACCTGTTTAGGTGTGCAGGAGGAGAACTGGGTACATGGTGTAAGATAAAACGAGGTTCTTCAGTCAAGATCTGAATATGCACCAAGACAGGTGAAAATCTCACTCAACAAAGGTAAATGTAAATGAACACTCATCAAGAAGCAGCACAGTTTGGGATATCGAGAATGTCAGTGTCAGAAGATCTCAGGAGTCTAACAGGGTTATAGAGGGTAAGCAGTGACTTTAGTGTAAAGCTTTTCAAGTCAATAACCCAACGTTATTTGGGTTGATGTTTCATGTCTCTGATCCTAGTTCAGTCAAACCTGTATGTGGCTTGTAAATAATCCAGAGAAAGCATTAAAGCTTATATAAATACACAAGTAGATATTGTGATCACCCGTTGCTTATGCAAATTGTTGACATATGCATGTATTTTTATTCAGTGAGACTCTCTGTGTATATTGTCATGTAGAATATAACCTTTCAGTAGATCAGTTATTGTATGCATTCAATTAAGATGCACCCAAGCTGAAAACTTTTACAAGGACAGGTTATGTGATTCACGGTGCCAATGAAAGAGTTTTGCTTCTCTATAATGACTGTTGCACAGTATATGAAATTTACTTAAAGGTTTTAATTTAACAAAATCTCTCATCTTGAGTGGCTCATTGCTTGCAGAATATTGTCAACCATAAAACCAGTATTTTAGACTGAAATGTAATAAATTCAGTTTCTAACAGCTGACCCTTCTCAGGGTCATTGGGGGAGGGGGGGCAATGCTTATCCCTTCAATGATGGATGCAAGGCAGGAACCAACTGTGACCAGAGAGCCAGTCCAGTGCTAGTCATACACACACAAAAACACACACACTGTTACACAGGGCCAAATTAGAGAACCCAATTAAACTAACATACCTGTCGTTTGTATTGGGGGAAACAAAATCTGGACTACGCAGTTCAAAACCCAGACAGAAAAGGAGAGAATGTGGAAAGTCAACTCAGACAGTGTCTGGCATTTGATTTAAAAACTTAGGACTCTGGAGCTGTCAGTCAGCAGGACTAACCTCTCTGTCACCATGCTACCTAAGACTTAAATTCATATTTGTAAATATATATGGAAATGTGAATAAATAAGTACTTATCTACCTGCAAAGTAATATTGGCATGTGGCCAGTTCTTAAGGTCGCTGAGCTGTAAGTAAGAATCTCGATCCACAAAGTTGACGCTCACCAGCTTCTCACAACGTGAGCCCCCAAACCCTGGTAGACACTGGCAAATAGCACGGCCACTCTTCTCAACACAGGGGGCATTATTTTGACACTCTGCTATATCACACAGAGACAGGGCTGTAGGAGGAGGTGTAGAATTCTCACACATGTGGCCACTGTAGTAAATATAAAACAGAACTATTTTATCTATTGGAGACTGCACTAGAGAACTGAATATTTTTAGGAAAGTCACAGATATTTGTCATACATGAAAAATTTTCTCTGCATCCAGAATATGTTCAGACATTTTTTGTAACCGGCATGCAAAAATGTGATAATTATATACTTTATCTAGAAAATAACAACATACAAAAAATTCCAGATGTTTAAGTACACACTGTATGTTACTCACCTATAGCCTTTTACACAAATACAAGCGTAACCATTAATTTCATCCACACACTGAGCCCCATTCTGGCAACGGTGGTCCCCACAGTCATCATAGTTCACACTGCAGTCTTCACCAACAAATCCTGGTGCACACTCACATCTAAGAAAAGTATGATACTTAAATTTAGAAGTGACTGAGCAATTTAATTATTACAGTAAGTTATGTGCATTCTGAAGCATAAAGCCAGCTTCATTTATGGAGAGTGATAACTCACTTTGGTCCTGAGGCCACTACAACACACTTGGAGTCATTTTTACATGGGTTCTTCTTTGGTGAACAAACATCTTCCAGTTCCTCACACAGTTCCCCTGGAAAAAGGAAGATAATCACTCTGCATGATAATGACAAAATATAATTATTTCTGTAACAAAAAATACAGAAAATATTAATGGTATCTGTTTCTCCAAAGGCATTAGTTTGAACTGAGTGCCAATGTCTTTAACGCATATTTGGCTATTTATCAGGCAGCCAAATGGCAAATATGTGAAAAATTACCATCCATTAGTGCAGCTTTAACTAAAGGAACTGATAAAAGTAATTTTTATTCAACAAAAGGAAGCCTAGCTGACACTTGTGCACTTAGATTTAAACAATGCACCAATAAGTCTAAACTCTGTCGTGGACAAGGTCACCTAGTTAGGATATATAGTTGATTTTCACAAAAGTGCAGGAAATACCACAAATGTTTTGCCTGTTTTACACCGATTTGTTCTTTTACATATTTTAAACAATATTCTTTTAACTGTATTCATGGTTTGTAGTTTTATTCATTATATACAGTATCTGGCCACTTGACTTTTTATACTGTACTTGGTATACTTGATAATTGATGCAATTCTCAGAGTGTAAAATTCTTCTGAATCTAGTTGTGTATCTGAATTCCAACATTTAATGGGAAGTTTTTGAGCACTGTAATTAAGAAGCCACATTATTTAGTTAATACTTTAAATAAAACACTTCTGCAACATTGATCTACTAGTGGCAGCACAATGGGCAATGCTTAATGCTGCACAGCATGTGCCCAAGACAGACTCTCGCCTCATTTACCACTGGTCCTTGTCTAGTGCCTAAACCACACAAAGGTAGGCTCCAGACCCTGCAACCCAGAAATACTACTGAGAATGGATGGAGGAGTGGATGATTACTGTTTAAACTATGATCTTTCATTCAGTTATGCAGCAAAGCAACTGCTTCTGAAATATATTTAATATAAGCTTACTCATCTTGGAAAGATTTTGGATAGAGGTGAAGTTAACATATTTTGTGAAATATACGGTGATTGGCTGGTTTATGTTGATTTACTATTGCAAATTTTAAAAACATTCATCATTTTTTTTCTAACAATTGTCATGCTTAATAAATTTCATGTAAACAGTCATCCATCCATCCATCCATCCATCCTCTTCCGGTTATCCGAGATCGGGTCGCGGGGGCAGCAGCTTGAGCAGAGATGCCCAGACTTCCCTCTCCCCGACCACTTCTTCTAGCTCTTCTGGGAGAATCCCAAGGTGTTCCCAGGCCAGCCGAGATACATAGTCCCTCCAGCGTGTCCTAAAATTTATGTCATTTAAATTTAAATTTATTTAAATTCATTTAGTCATAAAAGACTAAAACAATGAACAGATGATATGGTGCGCAGGTAATTTTGAAAAACTGTAAAAATTAAGGTAGCGCTGTATTTTCCAGGATGAAATCAAGCAGGCCTTTCAATATGTAAACTAATGCAATGCTTTGTTCTGTTAAACACTGGTACTCTATGTTAACATTTACCTTGAAACACAGCTCTACTATGCCACTCTCCTAGTATTCTGGAACACAAGCACATGGCATCAGAGATGAAGACTAGAAGAAATATTCTTTTTGCATGTATCAAATTGCAATATGATGCAGACCATTGCAAACACAGTGCTATTTTAATAGTTTCACCATCTGCGGTGGGCTAGCACCCTGCCCAGGGTTTGTTCCTGCCTTGTGCCCTGTGTTGGCTGGGATTGGCTCCAGCAGACCCCTGTGACCCTGTAGTTAGGATACAGAGGGTTGGATAATGGATGGATGGATAGTTTCACCATTTTTAGGTATCGTTGGCTCTTTAATCATTTGTAGTAGGTGGACACACATACAGTTATTAATGAAGGCTACATTGGGAGATTTGTTTTTAGGACTTAAATTTTGAAAAGCAGCCTAAACTAAAAAAACAAGATAGAAAAATCCCAGTTTTTATTTTGGCTGCATTAACTTATGAAGGTTAGGGCTGTAAATTCACATTTCAAACACCTAGCCCTAAACCCTTTCAGTACATACAATACTGCATGGGTTTATTCCTCTAGGTACTCCTGTTTTTGTCCTCCATCACAAAAATATATGTGTTAAGCTAACTGGTACCTATAAAATGGTGCAGCATTTGTTAGCGTGAGTGTGCCTGTGTGCTATAGGATGGACTGGCACTGTGCAGCTTTATTTCCTGTCTTGCTCTCAATACTGTAGATAGATAACAGACAATCTCTGGCACTCTTGTGACCCCACAACTGGAATAAGCAGGTTCTGCAAACAGATTGATGATTGTATGACTGACCAATTCACAAATAGACACAAGTTAGAAAATGTATGCATGGCGTAACGTTCAGGTGGGTTTGGCAACTAAGTTAACTGATATGAAATTTGGAGAAATTCACATTTTTTTTTTATTTCATACAAGAGTCAGTTATTACATTTTTGCTTATTAGTTTTGTAACAATGAGTCATACTCAAAAGTAATTGCAATAACAGAATGCAATTACATGTGTTAGTAGACTACATTAAATACATGCTTTTTAACATCATTTTACAATAGGGTTAAAAATGTAATCTAAATGGGTTTGTGGTGGCTTGATGTGAAAGTGGCATTGATTGATGTGTATTAGTGGTGGAGCATCTCAGCTATTGTTGAGTTTTCTTAAACATAACATTTTTGAAAGTATACACAATAGTGTAGTATCCAATATTTAGCTTCTGGAAAATTACTATTAATGCAAAATAACCAATATTAGCATAAAATCACTGTCAATATTACCATGTGAAAGGAGAAGAGCAACTGAAATAGTTCCTCATCTAGCTATTATTAGTCAACACACACTAATTCATTAAAATTATAATAAATAAGTAAGAACTTGAAAAGAAACTGATTTATTGTCAAATGAAAATATGAAAGGTGACAGTAATCTTAACAAGTCTGAAGAACAGGCAGCAAATAAGTAGCCAGCTTCAGCCTTGTGTAATCTTAAAGATTTTAATTCCTGTCTGAAAATACACAGAAGTAAAAGTGGCTCTTCAGGTATGGATAAGCAATAATGTGCACCTAGTCTTTTGTGTATTATACCGCTAAATAATCAGCACCAAGCAAACAGTAATCCCACTCCACACTTGCTATTAGTAGCCAGTGTGATCCAATCATCTGCCTGCATATCAACTGCAGTCACATTTCCTGGGGCGTCTATAGGATTTGCTGGGGTCAGGGTTTTATCTCCTGTTTGGTTGTCATGTGGTGGTGCACATGGTTAAAAATGTGAACAGATGGGTTTTGCGCAACTCATACATGTATGCATTTAACGTGTATATTAAATAAAACTTTTACCATTGATCAGGGGCTACTTTGTATACGATGAACAAGAATATCAGGGGCTTGCTGTGATTGTTCCTGTATAGATGGGACTGGCCGCCAGATGCCATTGCTAAACCCATCCTATGTTTATATCAGATAGGGTAGCTGCAAATTTTCATTTTAATTAATTAGTTCAAATACATGAACATGAATACAACAGAACTCTTCCTATGAAGTCAGTAGACAGATTGGGAGAGCATGGGGGTGGGGGGTCCTGAGGTCGCTGGAAAGGGGTGTGTGGCACTCCCGATATCTATGCAAAAGGATGAAGGTCCAAGTCTTTAGAATCCTGGTGTTTCCTGCCTTGCTATGTGGTTGTGAGACATGGATGCTATCCAGTGACCCGAGATGAAGGCTGGACTCCTTTGGTACTGTGTCTCTCCGGAAAATCCTTGGGTACCGTTGGTTTGACTTTGTGTCAAATGAGCGGTTGCCAAGGCCAAGGGGCCGCCCACGTAACACCTGGCTGTGGCAGACAGAGGGCCATTTCCGGAGAGTGGGACTGGGCCACGTGTCTGCCTGGGGGGTTGCCAACCGGGATCCCAAGTTGTTTCGTTGTGTGCTGGGTGTGGCAATGCACTGTACCAGTGCATGCTCCCCCAACTTGACTTGACTTGTTCAAATACCATTTAGGTACAAGTTGATAACATCAGTTCTTTACAATAATAATCTGAAAATAATATCATTGAATCAATGCAGTCTTATTTATGCTTACATAATTGCTTTTTCCTTCAATTTATTTCCAGAGAAGTTACTTTTTTATACTCTAATGGTTAACTTCATGCATTTTAATGAAAGAGTTTGAAATTTCAAAAGTTTGCACTGCAAAGTCAACAAAAATTGAACTGTCCTGACAAATTTCTTTGAAGAATAAGTGTGCCACTTTTCAATAAAATTGGTCTATTGGGGGGCAAGTTGTTTCATGTTGATAGACACAGACAGACATGGGCTATCACAATGGGTGCTTTGTGCATTATATGCCAACATAATGGTAACACTTTAGATGCTGAAAAAATTAATCTATTACTCATATACTGTTTTGTAACAAAGCCTTAACAATGCACGTAATAAAGCTATAAAGTGAGTTGGGTAAGTGTTGTTAATACACTTCGCATCTTGAACGTTCTGTTGGTGCAGACATGGAAGACTCCTCAAATCAAATTAAACAAATATGGTAGTTTTTAAATAAAAATGTTATAAAACTTATCTTTTTCATTGTTACTACATGTACTCAGTTCAAGGCCCTGCCAAAGGTTGAAGAATTAATTTTATAAATGGTCAGTGAAGTAGCTGGTACTTATGCCTAAGATCATATCATGTGTTAAACTATAACATGAACTTAGGACTGAAATTTTTGGAAAGTCACACCAAATTATTGAAGATTTATGCATGAGGAGTCTAATTTAAAATTAATGCATTCAGGTATTCGTAATAGGCATCATGGTAGCAAAGCAACCAGTGCTGTTAACTCACAGATCTGGAAAATATGGTTCAACACTAACAGTCCCCGTCTTGGTCTCTGTCCATAAAGAGTTTGCATGTTCTTACTGTGTAGGTTCAGATTCTTTCCTGTTTTTCCTCCTAAACATATGGTAATTCCAGTCTGTTCTTGTGAGGCAGTGAGAGTACGAGTGAGCCTGTGATGGATTAGTGTCTTGCCCAGGGTTCTTGTCTCAAAGCCTAAACTACTGGGATGGGCTCTGCCCCCCATAATTTTGAATAGGTGTGGTAACAGATGGATAACACCCTCTGTACTTTGAATATTTTACTTAGATATTTGCTTTTGCTGCATTATTAATGTTATTGCAATCGAGTAGTGATGATAATTCAAGGCTTGTAAAGATCTATGACAGGGGTAGGCAATGTCGGTCCTGGTGAGCCGCAGTGGCTACAGGTTTTCATCCCAACCCAATTGCTTAATTAGAAACCAATCATTGCCAATCTCAGACCTTATTTAATTTTATGGCTTGTTA
Organism: Erpetoichthys calabaricus; assembly: GCF_900747795.2. Lineage (NCBI taxonomy): Eukaryota > Metazoa > Chordata > Cladistia > Polypteriformes > Polypteridae > Erpetoichthys > Erpetoichthys calabaricus. Next base: position 286,381,304 of record NC_041395.2, read on the forward strand.
GTCTGTGCAATGTAAGGCTTTTATATCGTAGATTTTTTTCCTTTCCAAGGATATCATCCAAATGATATGAAGCCTAAAAACAGATCATTTTCAGTCTGTCACATTTTTCTATGAAGTGTTTTATTAAATCAAACCGTGCATGATGAACACACACAGATGTAATTGGAAAAAAGCTAGCTGGAGAACTGCTGGCTGCTTTGTCTTTTACATCTTATTGCTAATAAGGAGCAATTAAAACACTGAATGCAGCAGTTTAAGATTGAAATAAGCAATTAAGGTTGGAGAACCTTAACAAGCGAGACCACTAAAATGAAGCATCAAAATGTCACTTAAGAAATATGTGCTTCATCAGCAATAATTGAGTTCTCGTTAAGGAACTGGGTTGGAACAAAAACCTGCACATACTGCGGCTCACCAGGACCGACGTTGCCAACCCCTGATCTATGATAATTATATGTTTTATATTATATGTTGTATGTACAGTATGTCGGAAGTGTTCCTCATCTTACCTGTGTAATGAGGAGGACATAGACAGGTGTAATTATTGACTCTGTCTATACATGTAGCACCATTTTCACAATCATTGTCTTCACAGTCATCTATATTTATTCCACAGTTTAAGCCTTCAAATCCAAGTGGACATATACAGCTGTGGAAGAAGACATAATTTAGGTTTTGTGTGCTGTATACTGAAAAACAAATATTTTATAGACTATATATATTTACTTAAAGTATAATATTTTACCTGAATCCTGCAACATCACCTGTATTTGAAAGGCAGCTGCCACCATTTTCACACGGGTTGTTGATACAAGCATTAGCAGTTGTCTCACAGTCCTTTCCCTGAAGTCAGAAGACATAAGAGGTAATTTTATAAAAATACTGGTTTGAAAATAAATCCTTCCTTCCTTATCTCACAGCTTCATTTTATGAACTGTAGTCAAACTATATAAAATCAACTATATAAAATGTTAAAAAAAAGCTCAGAGACAATACAAATAATGACATTGTTTGCATTATCTAAATTGTAATTATTAATATAAGGCAGCATTTTCAGGGATGTTGTCTTCTTTCCTCACTGTTTGGTTGTTTCCTTTTCTTGTACATCTTCTGGAAAATGACCTAAAGATACTGTACATTCGAGTGTGATCTGCTAACTCTAAACTTGGTAGCTGAAAAAAAAACTGATATCAACAACTTGTCTCCCAGGTGGGTCATGACTGAAGTCCTCTAAGCCAGGGATCTCCAACTCCGGTCCTGGAGGACCACCGTGGCTGCAGGTTTTCATTCTAACCCTTTTCTTAACACTAGAATTACCAGAGCCTACGATAAAACTCGTACATCCGTCCCACTTTAAATCACTTCTTAAATCCGTTCTCACGTCTCCGCCAGCGTCTTTTGTCCTCTAAATGTGCTGATAAAGACAAGCTGCCAGCAGCCGGCTATTCCATCCCCCCACTGACTTAGAATGTGCACGAACTTCTCCCAGTTCATGCCTTGATTGATTATCTGGGAGTGAAGTGGAGTTTTAGAATGGAAATAATAGATCGTTATTTGGAACACACGCATTTCATGAGTGTTCCGTTTCTACAGTAATCTGTGTAAACACATTGTTAAAACAGAAACCTTTTCATATTCTAGTAATAACTGCTACAAAATGTAGGCATAAACTATAGAATGTGTAAAGCCTGAGTTCCAAAGATCAAATAAACACTCACAAAAGGTTCAAGGATGATACGACAGTTTCCGTGGCATAGCGCACTAATACTTGTCTCTCAGAGCGTGGCAGCTTTGCCTGACTCACAGAGCTGAGTTTGATTCCCCGCTGAAGATAAAGTGTTACTTTTTAACCTCAAACGGACATAAAATTTATAAATTGGTATGCACTGTCAGTTAATGAGATCGTTATATTTTCATGTGGGATGCTCCTTTTAAAATATTTTTTTAACAATTGAGACTGCAATTAACATGAACAACTGTCCTTATAACTGTTATTTTTAAGATCCATAACACACAGACAGACAGACAGAACACTGCGTAATAGAGAGACAGACAGGCAGATAAGTCACTAGATATATAAATAAACAGGGAAGGCACATGTACTGAAAGAAAAAAAAGATCAACATGTGCGGTGTTCCTGCTGCACTGAATAAGCTCACACGCTCTAACATCCCCCCAACCCCCCGATCTGACTATCTAAGTAACAGCACAAGTACAGACACAAACCAAGTGTAATCAAGAGTCCCTGGTTCGATCCCCACTCACTCCTATATTTGTCGTTTTCAGTAGTAAGCTGCTCTTTTTGTTAATATTATACAGTACACACATGCACTTGGTTTGCGTTAATAAGCAGATTTTTTCTGCTTATTAACTTCTTTTGAACTAATTTGAATTGACTTGCTCTTGAAGACTCAGACCCCTTAATTGTTTCTTTTTCCTTAATTAGCAGCCAAACTATAATGAGATACAAAATGAGCCAAAACAACTGGTGTCCATCATACTATATCTAAAAATAAAGAAATATGAGGGTTTCAGTAATGTTGATCTGCTTAGGCCCCCAAAACATTTTAATGGTACTCTTAGAAAAGAGAAAATCTATAATTTCAGAAATTGGTGCTAATGCACCACGAGAGCAGCAACAGGCAATGGAACTAATGAACGGGTCTAATTAACAACAATACTCGGAACCTCATTAAGCCGCTGGTTGGGGTAAAATTGGTTGAAGTTTGAGGCCCTGACTTAGTTGGTCTTCTGTCGGCTCACTCACTTCACATTTCATTTCTGTTTGGGGGCCATTTAAGGGAAGAAATAAAGCAATTCAGGGAATGATAAAGAAATTCAATTAAAATGAATTCACAAGAAGTTAATTAGCAGCACAAACAGGGCACTTGTTAAAAAAAAGGGTTAGAGTGAAAACCTGCAGCCACGGTGGTCCTCCAAGCCCGGAGTTGGCAACCCCTGATCTAAGCAATAGGCCTAAGTTTAAGAATCCAGTAACCCCGTTACAGACTGCCATTGCTGTCCAAATGAAATAAGAAATCAACAAGGATAAAACGAGAGATGTTTCCGATTTTATGTGCTTAGTCATCAACAAATACTTGACTCTTACATGAACAGCCTTGATTTTTGTAGGATGATTGTTGATGATGTACTTTTCCATCCTGCCATTCTGTACACTACCATGTTATAATCATACATTGTATATCACGTTTACCACTTACATTCCCCCTTCTACTATTCTGTTCCCTTCTTTGCTATCTACTAGAGGTTGTACGCTTTTATTATTATCCTCAGTTTTCCAAGTTTATTCTTCTGCCCTCTATAAATCATACCTTTATCAAAAAAAGGACTCTAAGATGTGAACCTGGCAAAAAATAAAATGTGTTACATTTTTGCTGTCCTTAAAATGTGACTTTTTTTCATTAATCCCTAAATGAGTGTATGTAAAGCAATTTTGACTACTTCTCAGTATATGACACAATATAATAGGTGAGATGTTTTTGTCATACTAAAGCTTTGTTTATGAAAGATCCTGTGCAGCATTACATGATATCTCACGTGTGGCATTGGCAATGTACTGTATGTTTTTTAACATATAGTAATTGTAATTGTTATATGAGCATTAAAATATTCAATACAGTTAGTTATTCTCATATAGTGAGTGAATAAGATGCCAGTACAACAACCAGTCAGGATCTCAAATATGCAGTGTGTTTATCACTTAATCATTGTCTTTTTGAATCAGATAAGGACCATAGATTCTCTCAGTAAAATATTTAAAGATATCTATGAAAACACAAACTAATTAGTTAACACAGACTTTTTAATAAAATCTAGAACTTCCACCTGGACCAGATACCTTCAGTAAATGACTTGTTTAAACCGTCTTTTTAAATAATCCATAGAAACAGAAAAGGAGGAATAATAAGGTAATGTAGGCAGCCACACAGAAGACAGTTTGTTACCACAATTAAAGAAGATGCAGAAGGCATTAAATTTACCAGGGTGAGAAAGTATGGATGCAGTTGGTTTTGGCTTTAGTTTTAATCATTAAGTATCTGCAAACCCTGCCTCAGTTTGCGTACATCATTACTGTTGCAGTTGACATCGAATCTGTTTATGACAGCTACATTCTCTTGATCTGATGAGGGATCCCTCAACATGTCCCAGATTACAGAATGTAAACAATCCTTCTGTTTTTCCTCCTCGTTTTACAATAAATAATCCTGTAAGATGAATATTTTAATACTCCTCTAGTATGTTATGCAGGTTGCTTAGTAAAATATTGGTATTGGCTTGCACTGGGATGTAGACAGTATTCAGGAAGAACACAGGACAATTATCTCAGAAGGTAAAACAGATAGCACAAGATTATTAAATACACTATGTGAGAAGTTTTTTGAGATGAATTTAAAATTTATGCATCATGAGTTGTTAACAATAAAACACATCTCACTTTCCATGTTTCTACCTGACAATTCACTTTAATTCACTAGACAGAAAAACATCTATTTTTATCGAGATCTCTGTTGTGTCAGTGGTTTGCCATGTTTCCAAAAAAGAGAAAACAACAATTTCTCTTAACCACTTTGTGAATCTAGTCTTGCTCTGATGTAATTGTCATCTAGTTTGTTATTCAGTGAGTGCCCATTGCCTGGAAAATTACTGGGCTTCACTGTGTTTTGACCTCACCTGGCCTAGCTCTTCTACCTGTATCATACTGGTTGTGTTGATGGTCAATAACTGATGATTTTTGCAGCCCTGTATTTAATGGGTTAAAAGCTGAACGCTGCAGACTTTTAAAAGGTGTGCCAATCATAATTATTAACAATGGCAACTAACTAGATCATTAACAAAAACCTGATATATAAAACTTTAAATGTATTCAATAAACAACATTATGTATAAAAAACACGAAAATCTACAATAGCAAACATGCCACATGTCTCCACTCTCTAAGTGAGATGGTGTAGAGAGAGAATAAAAAAATTAAAAAAGAATTATGCCTGTGCCAAAGAAACAAAACTGAAATGTCTTAATGTATAGTGTTGGCACACATTCTCATTGTGACGATATGCTTTGATCGACTAGAACTGCTACTGTATATATTAAACACAATAAAAGGTCCACAGAGGTTGCCATATCCTTTATACAGGGTGGGACATAAAGATCTTTCACATTTTGAAGGGCTATAAAAAAATGAACAAAACTATCTAAAAAAATTGTATATATTTCTGAAAAGTAATTTGTTTTAATGGGTTTTAAAAATTATATCAGACAAGAGGCAGCCGTATTTGGCAATACATTGCTGAAGACGTTCCCGGAAGTTCTCCATCACTCTCCAGGTCATCTCATGCAGAATGGCATTGATTTCCTGTCTGATCCTTTCCTTCAAATCCTCAAGACATTGAGGATGATGTTTGAAAACCTTTTCCTTGAGGTATCCCCAAAGGAAAAAGTCACATGAGCTTAAATCTGGTGACCGTGCTGGCCACCTCACATCTCCCCTTGAAGAAATCAAATGCCCAGGGAATATTTCCTTCAACACTCTGAGTGAATGTCGTGCTGTGTGAGCTGTAGCCCCGTCCTCTTGAAACCGCACATGTTCTGTATCCACATCATCCAGGCTGGGGCACAGAAAGGTCTCCAACATTTCAATGTAATGGTCGGAGGTCACACTTACTGTTGCACCTCCTTCCTCAAAAAACTACGGGCCGATCACACCAAAGTCGGCAACTGCACATCAGTTACCCAAAGAGAATGGAGCAGTCATTTGTGGAGTTCATGAGGATTATGTTCGGCCCAGTAGCGAAAAGTTTGCTTGTTTACGGCTCCACTGATATGGAAGTGAGCCTCATTGCTACCCAAAAGAACAGCTGCAGTGGGAACCTGTTCAAGAATTTACACACTTAGGGCTTTACGGTTAGCATGATCTCTCTCACTTAATTCTTGAGCCAACATCATTTTGTAAAGATGCAGTTTTAATTCGGCATGCAGAATCCTCCTCAAACTCCGACTTGATATCCCCAGTGCCATGGCATGCTTATGAACGGAACGCCTTGGCGATTGCTGAATGGATGCTCTTAAAGCTTCCACATTTTCTGCTGTTCTAACGGTCCTAGGTCTGCCAGGTGATTTTCTTTTCAGTGTGGGTCCAGTTGCCTGAAGGTTATAAATCCATAGCAAAATCGTTTTCCAATCTGGTACAGATGCATTTCGACTGAGAGCAAAGCATGTACGGAAGCCCTCTATGTCACTTTCACAGAATGGTTGTTTTCATAATACTCTTGAACGACAAAGTCCTGATGTTCACTGGTCCAGCTCATGATGGGTACTGAAAAACGGTACAGCCTAACCTACTGAATGAGACCTACCCCACCTCTCTACCCCCACTACAGTCCGCACAGTTCTCCTGCGAAATATGGGAGATATTTATGCCCACTGTACTTCATACAATCCTGGCACATCTGAATAATAAAAAATACTCTGCTTATAGACTGCTGCTCAGGATTTAACATTCTTGTACCTGTCAAAGGTGATCACTAACCTCCTAGTTCTTGTCTTCTACTTGTTTTTTTAAAGAAAATTACTGTAATTCTGCATAGACTTACAGTTCTTCAAGAGTGGTTGAGAATGACACATTTCTGGTACCATGTGTTGTTCTATTTTGTAGCGCACAAATAAGGTAATTGGTATGAAACTGTTAATCTGGTTCTTTCTTTATAACTTGTTTCTTTTATCCTTTTCACCTAATCAACATGTTACACATGCTAGCTAATCAGCTAACAATGTTTACTTGTGCACTTCAAATTATATTTCACTGCTTAGCTAATCACTAACAATTGATCAACAGAGTACTGAATATCATTACTACTGCTAACCTGCCACCTGAAAGACACACCTCTTTTATCACCTCTCAACTGGAACATTCATACAAGTTACACAATGGCTCAAGACAAGTATGGCATGTTTAAAAAAAAAAAGGATTAGCTGCTGGCTATCGCTTTTGTGTCCAGAGGTAAATTGGATGGTACTCAGCTGTGCTGCAGACCGAAAAGAAACCATGGAGAGGGTTCCTATTTAGTGTTTAAAAGTATAATTTGAATGGTGTATTTTAATACTGCGCATAGTAAGGGTTCTTTATGAACTCTGCAACAGAAACAACCAAAACCAAATAACAGCTAAACTATTTTTACATTTGGTTTAGAAACTGCATCATACTGAGTATACGTTTTTATTTTTTGAAATACATGTTTTACTCTACATCAGCACATTGGCTAGAATGATACGGAGCTCTTTATTTCTTCTGATTTAAATGAATGTTGGTCTGTATATTTTTTTTAAGTTGATTTTATTTTTTAATATAGAAATTTTTCTACGTTTCCAATTTGTTTTGGTATGTTCTTTAAATATATTAATTTGATTTATTTACTATCATTCATATACTTGTCATTAGTAGTTAGCTATCACTATAAGCAGGCCTTTGATTATTTGATAGTTTGTTTTGATATGTATTTTTTTGCTCTGCCATAGAATGGCGCTCCATGTAGAGATGGTTCCTGCTTTGTGCTAATGCTGCTCTGACAAGTCACACCTCCCAGCAATATTACATTCAAATAAGTGGATTAACAAAATAACTAATGAATTTTTTGTCAAACTAAGTGAACTTTTAAAAACATTTTGTCTAACAAAAAAAAAAAAAAAAAAAAAAAACATACTTTTGCCAATTCTGTGCCTTGAGCTATTGAGTGCATTATGTGTGTTCCCATATGGACATAAGAAAAAAGGTGTGTCTCTTAATTGGCTGGTTAAAAATAATCACTCCTATTGTGTAGAAGAATGAAGTCACACCGTTGCCTCTCTGCTTTTGTGCTCAGATAATTTGTTTTCAGTAACAAGGTACAAGAACAATGCCAACATTTATGTGACTAGAAAATTTTGCAGAATGCTCAAAATGTGCTTAATGTACTTAGAAAATGTGTTGCATGCTTTTAAAATGTAACTTTTGGCAGTGCTGCTATGGAAGAGCAGAGTTTTTCTTAAAAAGGAACATTTTTTAATCTAAGTATATATGCTTTTTGATGCATGTTTTTTGTTTATTAAAAACTGCCATTTAAAAAAATAATTTGAATAAAAGTTACCCTTTGTGAAATTCCTTGGGACAGCAGTGGATTGCAATTTTGATTGTGGCAGCTGAAGCAATTCAGTTCCCAGAATCATCACATTCAACTCTTCTGTTAGTAAATTCAGTGGTATAAGAAGTGCCTCTGTGCATGAGTGTTTAACCCATCAGTGTCATGTACAGTATCAGCCTTGGTGTAGTTTTCCTTTATCTGTGAAGTGTTTTGCTAACTAAATATTATGCCAACAGTGTTATTTTAGTAGCCTTTTTAGCTGTACAGAGTGAGTGTCTAAGCTGTTGAATAGTCATTTTTATATTTGTATGCCTACATTTTTTACTTTTTATTAATTTTATGATTTTTTTGTTGCACTAAATGGGTCTGCTATATTTGTTTGGTTTTCCATATGCATGAGCTCTTGTGCTTTAAGGGTAATAATACCTTACATATGTTAGACAGATACAGTGTCCATTTGGCTTTGGGCTTGTTGAGCCCTAGTTTAGGGTAACATATTTTCTCAGAATTTAGACAAAAAAGTTGTCATTTTATATCTATACTCCCACTAAGACTAATCCGGAAACACAAACTAAACTGAAATGTGTTTGGGAATGTGGACTGAAACCCCAAATTCACTGAGGAAGAATGTGCAGTCTCCACATGAACAACAGCTGGGCACAAGATTCAAACCCAGTACGTTAGACCTGTGAAGCAGGTATTAATAATCTATAAAGTATTCACTTTTCTAGTAAATAACATTTCCATTGCTAATACAACTCTGTTTAACAAGGAATGCATGTTTTCTGAACCTAAAACCTTTGCTGCTTCAAAGTGAAAGTGTTTGGAACATTTTAAAGACTTTTGTTCACAATTACACCAGTGCCCCATAGACTCCATTTTAAACCACAAGACCATGCACAGAATTTTTTTAAATAAAAAAAAAAAAACCTTCTCTTACGAATACAATTTAATATGTTCACAATGTAATTGTGAAAAAGTAACCTAAGCTTGAAAAATACTGTACTTATTGCTAAACACAAAACATAATATTTAAATACTGTACAACTTGTAATCTAGATATTTGTTTAATTTAACATATTTTCTGGTTAAAGCTGCTGTTTTAGGGAGAAGAACAAATATGAATTCTATTACATAGCTCACAAACATCAGATAAACTGGAACCTGAAACTGAACATCATTACTTGTAACAACTTGCTGTTAACTGTTTCATTTAAGTATACATTTCAAGATGTGGTGCTGGGGAAAGTTGAGGCTTACTTTGAATCCTGGTAAGCAGATGCACTTGTACATTTCATTGAAATCACTCTGGCAGGAACCCTGATTTTGGCATGGATTAGACAGACATGGACTGCACTTAGCAAGAACAGCGGAATCTTTAGCACCTGCAATGCAGAAATGAACACAAATCATCAGTCAGAAATATATATATATATACTGTGCAAACAGACCTAGGTTTTCAAACATCACTTTTGCTACAATTTAAACCTAAAGGATTTGTAATAGGAAAATGTGCAAATTGTGGTTCACTTTAGACACAGTTCTTCATTTTGAATTTTTCTTATAATAATATCAGAATAGCAGCTTATGTCGATAGGTTATATATTGTAGGAGTAGAACGGGCATCCCAGCTGGAAAAGAGAAGAATCCATTACCCGGATGGGAGGCCAGCACAACAACACAGATGGATTGCCCGGCGGGACAAATAAATAACTTTGTACCCAGGCGGTGTAAATTGATGGAAGGACTGGTGATAGCCAGGAGTTGGGAGCAGTTCAATCCCATATACAATAGGTGGCAGTGCCACACATAAACGAGTCAGAGTCGGGAGGCAGTGGGCAACACTCAGCAGAGGTGAAGAAGGAGGAAGAATTGTTTGTTTATTATTTATTTATTATGTAATTGTGGCACATTGATGGAAAAAGGTCTGTGAAAAGATGCTTTGTCGGAATAAATATCCTTTATTTTATTTATGCAATGTGTATTATGTTACTGTGGCTGTGGTTTGGGGCTCTCTGGTTACAATATACATATACATACAGTATGGAAATCAGGTTTTGTGATATGTTTTTGACATACTGAACATTGAACATAAAGTAATACAACAAATACTGACTTTATTCCGTTTTTCTGTTTTCGGAATAAATAAAAGAACATGGTATGGTATGACTATCTTGAACTGAGTAAGGCCTTGTTTAGTCACTAGCATAGCTTGAATTCATCTATGCATGGATTCAGCACAGCGGTGGAAATATTTTTTAGGGATTTTTTCCATGCTGACTTATCACAATCAAACAGTTATGGCAGAGTTTTCAGCCATTCCTTCACTCATTGAACCTCCTGTTCTAGTTTATCCCAAACATACACTGCTGGATTGAGATACAGAGACTATGCAGACCATTAGAATAAACTGAGATCAGTCATGTTTATGAAATTAGTTAGGAGATATCTATTTGAAAATTGGTAGACTGTTGCCATAATGAGATGTGAATGGTCAACAGCAATTGTTATGTACACTGTTGTCTTTTGAAGGCATTCAGATAGTACTGAGTTGCCTAATACGTCCTACATTTACCATGACATTACTTTTCCACTATCGGCCTGTACTGCTCACATAAAACATGATGGATCCATGGATTCTTACTGTTTACACCAAATTCTGCCTCTGCCATCTGGATGTCAGAGCATAACTCAAAATATTTTCAGACAAGGCAACACTTTTCCTAACTTCAGTTGTCTGGGTTTAAAAATTAAATGCCTACTGTAGCCTCCTCTTCCTGTTCTTAGCTCAATGAAGTTGAACTCAAGAGTTTTCTTCTGATGCTGTATAACCCAGAAATGTCAATATTTTTCATGTTGTGCATTCAAAGATGACTTTCTGCATACCACTACTAACAGATGTTATCTTAAAAATGTTTGCCCATTCCTTTCTGACTACTCACAGTAGAAACGTGTTTTTTTTCGTATTGAACTGCTACTCACAGATTTTTTTTTATCACAGCAACTCTACACCGCAGTTCATAAACATCCCAAGAGAGCAGCCTGTGTTTTAGCATCTCTATGTTTGAGATGCTCAAACCTTTCTGTTTTGGTGCCAGAAATTAAACTACTGTCAAAATTATTTAGACTGTGCATCTTGCCCAGTCCACTGTTGGTGACATACTAAATATATTCAGTTGCAGCCACAAGGTTAGCTGTTAAGGAGTAGCAGACTATAAGCATTAACACACAGGTATACATATAAAGTGCTCACACACAGTTTACACACACTGTATGTATGTGTGCTGTATGTGTATATATACTGTATATTATATAAATACCACAAGCATACATACTTACAGTGCCTTCAGAAAGTACAGATCTCTTCACTTTTTACAAATTTTGTAAACTTGTAGCTCAATGAGAGAATCATAGAAATTATGTTTTTCCTCCTCAAGCAACACTCAATACCCCAGAATGACAAAGCAAAAGCAAGATTTTAGAATTTTTTTTCAGATTTTTAAAAAATACAAAACTGAAATATCACACTGACACAAGTATTCAGACCCTTTACTCAGTACTTCATTGAAGCATAATTGGCAGTGATTACGGCCTGAGGTCTTCTAGGTATAACAAGTCAAGCTTTGTACACCAGAATTTGGGGCTTTTCGGTTATTCTTCTCTGCAGATTCTTTTAAGCTCTGTCATGTTGGATGGAGACCATTGGTGGTTGGCTATTTTAAGGTCTCATAGAGTTGACCCTAAGCTACTTCTGCGTTGTCTTTGCTTTGTGCTGTTGGAAGGTGATCCGCCGACCCAGTGAGTGGTCCACAGCACCATGGAGCAGATTTTCCTTAGGATATCTCTGTAGATTGCTCCGTTCAGCTTTCCCTCAACCCTGATGAGTCTTTCCTGTCACTGAAAAACACAACAGCATGATGCTATTACCACCATACTTCACCGCTAGAATGGCTTTGCGCAAAAGATGAGTGGTACCTTGTTTTTTCCAGATGTGATGCTTAAAATTGAGGGCAATCTTGGTTTCATCACATAAGAGAATCTTGTTTTTTACTGTCTTAGAGTCCTTTAGATGCATTTTCAAAACTTCAAGCGGGCACTGATGTGTCGTCTGGCAATTCAGCCATGAAACACAAATTAGTGGAGTGTTGCAGTGGTTGTCCTTCTAGAAGTTTCTCCCATCTCCACAAATGTTCCCTGGAGCTCAGCCAGAATGGCCCTTCTTACCTGATCTTTCAGTTTGGCCAATTAGCTAGCTCTAGTCAGAATCCTTATTGTTTCAAACTTATTTTATTTAAGACCAGAGTGGCCTTGTGAACGTTCAATGCTGCAAAAGATTTTTTGTAGCCTTCCCCAGATCTTTGCCTTGGCACAATCCTATTTCTAAGATTGGCAGGCACTTTGTTTAACCTCATGGCTTGGTTTTTGCACTGATACACATTATCAACTGTGGGACCTTCTATAGAGGGATGTGTGCCTTTCTTAGCCATATGCAATCAATTAAATTGATCACAGATGGACTCCAAACAAGAAACACCTTGATGACCAATAGAATGTGATGCACCTATTATCAAATTTCAATTGTCGAAGCAAAATGTGTGAATACTTGTGTCAATGTGATATTACAGTTTTTTATTTTTTGATAAATTTGCAATAATTCCTAAAATCCCCTTATTGCTTTCATTTTGTATGATGAATGCAAAAAATTTATTTAAATGATTTTAGCACAAGGCTCTGCAACATAACAAAACGTGAAAAAGTGAATAGGGCTGAATGTTTCCAGAAGGCACATTCTCTTTATAATGAGATAATGAAGCATAACATGTAATCTGATCCACAACCATTATGTCATAGTACTAATGTGCATACTGTACCTTCCAACACAATTTTTACTAAATTATGATATATTAACACAATATCACTGCTTATTTGTACTGCAGCAAATATAATGGTAATGATTTTTTTCTAGAAGTATAAGAGCTACATATAAAAATTATCTTTAAAATTACATCTGGTATTAACAATTATTTTTAACAATCATAAAACCTCACCTTGGCACTCAAATTTTTTGGCTGGTGTGGTGAGGAGCAATTTACCCTCCATGCCAGGGGGACCAGTGCAGCGTGCAATGCCGGGTTCCTTATAGCCAGTCTTCACCCAGTCGGACAGCCAGCGTAAATGACAATCACAGTAAAGAGGGTTGGCACCAATTGCTCTACAAGAGTGAAAATAAAGCTTTCTTTTATTGAGTATGTAGTATAATACAAAGTATGAAAAAAATCAGTTTTTCAAATTTGAAGAATACATCATTAAAGAAAACTAGGGTTTATCAGTATTGTATAATAAAAATATTTCTTTAGGCAAAGTATGCCTGCTGCTATGAAAGATTTACCCAGAAGATATCAATCAAAATGATGCTACTCATGAAATTATGTCAGACTAAAGGCTGAGAAAGTAACACACAGGTCAGGTCAGGTCAAGTTGGGGAACATGCACTGGAACAGTGCGTTGCTGCACCCACAACATGACGAAACAGCTCGGGATCCTGGTTGGCAACCTCCCAGGCAGACCCGCAATCCAGTCCCACCCTCCGGAAATGACTTTCCATCTGCCGCAGCCAGGTGTTATGTGGGCATCCCCTTGCCCTGGTCCAGCCACTTGGGTCCCCAACAATGAGGATCTTATGAGATGGATCACCCTCAGGGAAACGCGCCACATGGCCGTAGTGCCGTAACTGACACTTCCTCACAATGCAGGTAATGTGCCTCATTTGGGACTCCATGAGCAACCACTCATTTGAGACAAAGTCAAACCAGTGATACCTGAGGATTCTCCAAACAGACACAGTACCAAAGGAGTCCAGTCTTCATCTCAGGTCACTGGACAGCGTCCATGTCTCGCAACCATATAGCAAAACAGGAATTACCAGGACTGTAAAGACTTGGACCTTCGTCCTTTTGTCAAGATATTGGAAGCGCCACACACCCCTTACCAGCAATCTCATGATCCCCCCATGCTCTTCCAATTCGTCTACTGACTTCATTAGGTAGAGCCACCAAAGACATGAATGTTGCTGCTGACACACTACTTTAAGAAGTAAAATATATATTGTATCTATTAGAAAATATAAATGTATAATATAATATATGATGGAATTTCATTACCTGGTTTACTAGGGATAACAGCACATTTCCACACCACTGTGCTTCTCTCTTCCCAATTTTGCACAGATTGTTCATTTATACAGAGGAATACCATGGGTTAATTTTGTTTAGTGATCTGCAATTTTATAAGGGAAGCACCAGTCAGGCATTCTTGGGACTTGTCACAGATATGCAAAGTTGCTCCCCACTGTGTCAGTGAAAATTTGGTTTGGGGTCATATTATTTCTCCCCCAGGGGAATTTATTTAGTGACCTCACATCTTCAATAATGACCTACAGTATAAAAATTAAAATGCAGATTTCAGACTACAACTTAATTAAATGTCAAACTTTTGCCACAGTGCTTCAGATTGTGGATATTATTCTCAGGATTACATGTAACATTTATGTTTTTTTTAGCTATGATATTTATTTTGCCTCTCTGGCAAAGCCAAGACTTGTTAAAGAACCAGGAAGCTGCTTTATCATATTCAAAGTTACTCTTCTCCATTTTGTCAGTGCCTTTTTTTAAATCTCACTTAGTGTGTTTACATATTCTTTAATAACCCAGCTATTCACAGAAATCTGATTTCTAAAATGACATGTAATCTCTTATTCCAATTAGAGAAATCAGGTTATCGGCCTCTGATAAACCTGATTAACAGAGGTAGATAGCTCTGTGAATAATTCAATTATATGACAATGTAAACCCATTAACCAGGTTACTGTAAAGGATTTTGTAGTCTGTGCATGTCCGTTGCACTCTATCAGCCTGTGCATATATTTGCTTCGCATAAGCTTTCAGTAGCCATTGGTAGACGGGTCTATGAAATACATTTCCAGTGTAATCCTGTTTGGATCTTTTGAGACTGCCAGAGTGCACTGTCGTGGGAGGACTGCCCTGGTTTCTGCATGACTCAGAAATGCTCCAGGTGACCTGGAGAGGAGACTGGAAGAAGCTCCCGGGTCTAGTTTAAAAGAAAGCCTGCTGCCTCACTTAAACTGAGTTAGAGTCTGGAGACAGTGGGCAATGCTCTTTTGGAGGAGGAAAGAAGAATTGTGAATGGTTTATTTTGCTGTTGTAATTGTATCTGGAAGGCATTTTGTCAAATTAAAATCATCTATTTGAACCTGGAATTGTTTTGGGTATTGCTGTGTCTGTGGTTTGGGGTGCAGTTTCACAACATCAACAAAAACCTATACATAAAGCACCAATTTGACTAAACACATTTATAAAACACAAGAAATCACAGGCGTCAAGGTTATGTTCTTATTCACAATGATGTTTAACATTTTTTGCGTAGTTTAATTACATTGATGCATTTTGCAAAAGGAGAACTCCAGAAGATTACTTGCGCATGTAAATGTGTATTAAGAAACCAGGTTTCTGCCTTACCCGGGTTATTCAAATTACTCGATTATGTATGTGCATGTAATGCACTGACTTTTGCCTGGACACTCAGTTTTTCAAAGAAAACCTTATCTACAAGGATTTAGCTTTTTGTAATATTTTCACAGTTTTCTAATAATGTATTTTACTGTGGTTTCAAAGACTTAAAGCAGTCTGGATTGTTTATACTCTTCCATTAGTCAATGCTTTTTGACAATGTAGTGCTGGTGCCGACGCTGAGCGGCAGAAAGAATTCTCTTTACATGGCTCTTTTAAGTGGGTCTCTATCATTAGAAGGACTGCTCACGGTTTGCCACAATACAGACTTCCTGTTTTTAAAGGCACACCTGGTGCTGGCTTTGAAGCAGCTTATTTGAATGATGGAACACCACCTAGTACTACGGGTGGCTCATCCCTGCCTCATGCAACTCATCAGTACTGCTGCATATCCCTTTCTACAAAGGCACTGTCTCCAGTGATCACTTGTTACTTTTTAAACAGTGCACAAGTCTTCAAAACTGCGGGGTCATCTTCTTTTTTGCTGCAGTCATGTGGCCAGTGATAAAAGCATATCAGCAGGGGTCTTTAACACTTTATTGTTAGGTGGCACACAAAGGATGTTGGATGCTGCATTGTCAGATGGAACAACCATGATGCTGACTGGTGCGCTGTCATGTAATATAACAAAGGTATTAAACACTGCACTTTTGTGATATGTCTATTACAACTGAGCGGGCAAACGTCCTTGTCTAGAGCTGCAGATGTACTGGAACCTTCCCTGATATCTGGACAACCAGGCAGATGGACCTTAGCAGATGGAGAAGCATTGGTAGAGCTGTAGAAGTAGCCCTCTCTTAGCTGTCTTCTTTCCAGTACTGATGCTGCAAATGGTCACCTGATCCCAGATCCCAACCCCGAGACTCTCCAACAACTCCTCAGAAGAGCTAAGCAAGACCACTGCTGTCTCTTCAACACCTGACACTTGCTAAAGTGAACGGTAGGTTTTCTTTTGACTGGTTTCTGAAACCAATGTAAGACAGAAGCAGAGTTCTAGAATGAATTCTCTGCTCTTTACATAAATCTTTTAGGTGGCTCACTATCCTTAAAAGGTTTGCTTGCCGTTGCAGCACTAGATATAACTCTGTTTGCGACATTGTAGGGTTGCCATTTTTATAGTAGCACCTGTAACTCTATCTGAAGCTGCTCATTTGAGTAACGCAATGCCTGGTCTATAGGTAACTCATCCCTGGCTGATGCATCTTGTCAGTGTTGTGATATAATTATTAATCAGTCCTCTGTAATACCCAAATTCTGTATTTTTGTTGAATATTCTTTTTTCACAGTGTACATCTGAGTTAATTAAGGTTTGTTATTTCAGAAACCTTTTCATTTACCTTAAATCTTATTCCATATCTTCACTGCAAACTGGCACACACCAGTCAACTTACTCAAGTAATAGTGAAGAGAGTCAATAAATGGCTAAACAATGGTTGATCATTGTGTACAATTAAATGTTTTTACAGTTTGCTATTTTATATAAATTGTTTAAAATGTACGGTAATAATAATACATGATTGTGTTTATATAGGTCTATTACAATTCAGTATATTTGTGTCTAGCTCTGATTATTATTATTAATTTTTTTTTTGCACAAGAGAGCTATGCCTGACAAAAAAGATCTATTGATAATATTAAGAATAAGAACTGTCAGAACAGTAATTGAGCTTTTAATTAGAGCAGTAAGGTCTTAGGCACAGGTAGAAGGTTTCATTTTAGAAACTAAGAGTTCCAGTTCTGATATAAAGACAAAATTACTAACACAGTGGGCATAAGATGAGATATGGTATGATCCAGAAATACTAAGTCTGTCACATACAGTAATTGTGAAATCTGGGATCTTGCATTGTCAATTTTATATTAAAAAAGTCAATACATTTTCTGCTGTTAATATTTGAGATATTTTTGAGTGGTAATTTCTACTTTCAGTTTGTCAAGTTAGTTTATCAAGTTAGCAACTTTTCTGTGGTATCTATTAGCCCGGAATAGATTTTAGAACTGCCTGTCCACATAATCTGAAAGCTCTATAACTTTCAATATATGGTCTACACCATGGGTGTCAAAATCCGGTCCTGGAGGGCCGTAGTGGCTGCAGGTTTTCATTCTAACCATCTTCTTAATTAGTGACCAGTTTTTGCTGCTAATTAACTTATTTTGCCTTAATTTTAATTAACTTGACTCAGGCCCCTTTGTTGTTTCTTTTTCCTTATTTAGCAACTAAACAGTAATGAGACACAAAACAAACGACCACATGACCAACTCACCTGAAAATAAAGAAAGGTGAAGGTCTCAGTAAGGTTGATCTCTCAGGTCACCAAAACATTTTGACAGTCAACAGTTTTGGAATTGTCTGCTGTGGCAGAATGAGAGCAGCAACAAGCCATTGAATTAAATAATGAGTTTAATTAACAGCAAGAATTGGCTTCTCATTAAGAAAGTGATCAGAGTGAAATTAGTTGGAGTTTGAAGCCCCAATTTAGCTGGTCATCTATTGGCTTGTTTCGTGTCTCATTTCTGTTTGGCTTTCGTTTAATGAAGAAAAGAATCAATTCAGAGCACTGAATTCTTAAAAACAGGGCAATTCAAATGAAGGGAAAAAGAATTTAATTAGCAGTGAAAACTGGTCACTGATTAGGAAAAGGGTTAGAATGAAAACCTGCAGTCACTGCGGCTCTTCAGGCCCGGAGCTCAACACCCCTGGTTGAGCATTCTAATTTAAGAGCTTGGTTCCTGTCTGATTTTCCCAAAATTACTTCAGTGTCTCTATGACTCTGAACCCAAAACAGGCGATGCACATGTATATTAAATGTGCCTGATTATTAAATTACTTTCCAAGCTTAGACTTAAGGCAGTATTTCTGATTACACAGATCTCATTTAAGGTCATGGATAACTTTTCAATAAAACTAAGACAGAGATGAGACTGCAGAATATAAACTGTCAGGTTTTTTTGACTGTAAAAGAAATACCACAACATGTTCTGTTAACCATCTATCAGTATTAATTGAGATAAAAAACAGATTTGCTTGATTGAAGTATCAAGTACTTGAGATTGTCTTTTGAATTTTTCACTTGAACACTACGAGACCCTTTTCTTTTTTCCAAAGCTATTCCCATTTTTATATGGGTCCACTATCATTTACAAAGACTACCCTGAAAAATAAAGCAATCACATGGACACATTATCTGTATCTTTACTGTATGGTCATCTTATTAATTTGCTGCACAATAATGACAAAGCACCTTGTATGATTTACAAATTCAAAATGAAATATTTGTAAATTGTTACACAGGTATTCAAATGATGGCCTCTTTCCACCCTGTTATAAATGTTTCTCTTTAGTACTGGGAAACATTGTGAGCTGAATCTTATTCTGATAGCATTGGGAAGAGAACAAAAAACAAATTGGCTGAACATCACTCCATCATAGGATGCTTTCACTCACACATTACAAAGTGAAGGAAGAAAACACACACCACAGCGACATTAACTAAGCAACACTTAGTTAATTTTGCAAAATAACTCCAGAATGAAAAAATGCCACATTGATTTATACAGCACCAACATGACTCAGAACTACTATTCTGCCACATAGCTGTATCAGTGGTATGGTAAATAATTTAGAACAGCCACTGCTGTTTGTGCTATTATCATTTTTAAAAAGCTGTGTTATACTGTATTGTTATATGACTTACACCATTATTAAAATTAAGAGTGTCAGCTTTAATGACACTAACCATAAAGGCAGAAATGGTGCACAAAGCTAGAGGTTAGTTTTTTCCTAAAGTTTTCTAGCCCAATGGATTTGCAATGATGTGATATTTATATACTGTGCTTGTTGCAATACCTGATATAATATTATTTATCTATGCATGATTGGCTCCTTCTGAAGGCAGCAAGAACATAATTGTAATAAATATATGACGTTTACTTACAGGTGAGAGAGGGCAGCTACATCACTGAAAATGCCTTCTGGCAGTTCAGAAACTTCGTTACCGTGGAGAGACCTGATTTGGAGAAGAAGCAAAAAAAAAAAGAAGAAAAATAGTAATACATTTTCAGAGCATTTTCATATTATTAATATTGTTTAATAATAACTTACATTTCCATTATTCCCCAAAAAAGTCTCAGAGATCATTTAATTCATAAAAACATACAAAGCTATATGAAGGATACCAAGAAGAAGCGAAAATGCATAGAGAAGTACAACACCTTAAAAAGCTTTAATGTTTTTAAATTATGCAAAAAGTCCATGTCATCATTCACTCCAATTTACTTGCTGCTTATGTCTTTAGTCAATAAGTTTATCCATCCATCCATCCACTTTCCAACCCGCTGAATCCAAACACAGGGTCACGGGGATCTACTGGAGCCAATCCCAGCCAACCCAGGGCACAAGGCAGGAACCAATCCCGGGCAGGGTGCCAAACCACCGCAGGACACACACAAACACACCCACACACCAAGCACACACTAGGGCCAATCCACCTAACCTGCATGTCTTTGGACTGTGGGAGGAAACCAGAGCGCCCGGAGGAAACCCAGACAGACACAGGGAGAACATGCAAACTCCACGCAGGGAGGACCCAGAAAGCGAACCCGGGTCTCCTAACTGCGAGGCAGCAGCGCTACCACTGCACCACCGTGCCACCCCCAATAAGTATATGTAAAAGGAAAATTTAATGGTGAAATCATAAAAATATTTTTGCTTTCATACTCAGAAGTGCTTTCAGAGGCTGTAACAAAAATAACTAAACATATAATTACTGCTAGTTTGTACTTTGCTCTTAGCTTTGTTCCTTAAAACATATGGATGGCATGGTGGAATAGTGATTACGGCTGCTGCTTCATAGCTACTAAGTCTTTGTTCAATTCCTGGATCAAAGCTTTTCCCAATCAATGCCTTTGTAGAATTTCCATTTTCTTCCTGTGTTCACACAGGGGTGTGTCTGGGTGTTATGCTTTCCTCTCATATATAAATAGGATATACAGTATAAATAAATATAAAATATAATATAAAAATATATAAATAGTTATTGAAAACTATATGCTTTATCAGTGTGGATGAATTTGCCCTAATATGGATCGTCATCCTGTCAAGTTCTGGTTCCTTCTTTTTTTCAGTTTGTATAGGATCGATTCCTGGCGATTCCAATTGATGTGTGTTGTAAATAATTGTTTGAAATGCTATTATACAGGATTCTAACCAAAATGGGCACAGACCTCTTCTAATCGGCAGACAGTAATAAAATATCAAAATATGGACAAGCAGGTTTAAAAACAATTTTGTGACCAAGTAGCAAGTGTTATGAAGAGTCAATGCAGTCTGCATCAGAGACATGATGACTGCTGACTGCCAGTATCAGATTCATCACATGTGTTTCACTGCATAATGCACATTTTACAAGGTACTGTATGTTTTGTTGCTTTTTTATACTCTATGTACAGTAGTTTTGTACATTTAACACCTCCATTTCTCAGGGTATGCTGGTTTTATCCTACATTCCAAAGAAGTGCATATGATTGTGGAAAAGCACCATCAAATTATCTTGATATGACTGTTTGAGTGAGCACTATAATGGTCTGGCGTCCCATCCTATGTTGGTTCTGTTTCCCCATGATTCTGTATCGGACTTATCAGGCTGAGAGAATGAACAAATTGGAAGAAAGGTTATAGATTGCTATATAAAACATTCACCCTGAGAAGGTCTGTATTTCTTCACTGGGGAATGGTTATCCAATTTTATAATAAAATAAATAGCTTACAACTTTTTTAGCAGCTGTTACACAGCAGATAAAAAGTCAAAGTATTCTTCCATATAAAAACTATAAGCTTACTGGGCAGCAAAGAAGTCAACTCTGAACATGAGAATATTTATGTGATGTTATGCCCAGTGGGGGCTGGGTGGTCTTGTGGCCTTGGAACCCCTGCAGATTTTGTTTTTTTTTTTCTCGAGCCCTCTGGAGTTTTTTTTTCTTCTGTCCTCCTGACCTTACTTTATTCTTTGTTACTTAGTATTGCCTAATCTTATTTTTATATTTTTCTTCTTTCTTTCTTCATCTTATAAAGCACTTTGAGCTACATCACTTGTATGAAGACGTGCTGTATAAATAAATGTTGTTGTTAGTATAGATGTTCACCGAATTGGCGGTTCATTTGTCACAAATAACATGCATGATGTCATTTAGGACAACAGAGTTACAGTAAGTGTGTATTGATGAATCGAGAAGAGGACACATTGTGTAAACAAGACTAGGAGAAAACTGTCAGCATGGCTCAAACAAATCATACTATACATCCCTATTTTGAAAATACTAAGGTATCTTCTAGTTTGTTTAGGGTCTTAAGAAACTAGAGGTTCAGTCCAGTTTAGGTATATATTATTTATGTATTTATTAGTTTTTATATTTTACCAAAGGTGATTTCTTTGCATTATTCACTTTTGCAATTGCACTGTAAGGTCCCCATAACAATGGCAAAAGTCAAGTTAGTGGGTTTCATTGTCATTAGTATTTTATATAGTGGTATTAATTATGTTTCCCTAGGCCACAGTCCACAATTTAGACTATAAATACAAAAATAAATTACAATACAAAGGGGTGGATAATTTTATACAAGGGAGAGCAGAACAAGAAATAACAGCTGTACAAACTGATATAATATTGACAAACAGCAATTGGTATAGATGAAAAGGAGCAGTAATTTAGATATAAATCTATGGTAAGTGTGTACACACAGTGTTGTGTGTTGAATGCTAACGATATGCTACTCCTGTACTGACTACAAAACAGGCAGTCACAGGGGCATTAGGTAGCATTGTGTTTAGGTGCCTGATTACCTGTGGGAAGAACCCATTGTTCAGTCTGGCAGTGTTGGTTTTAGACTCTGATACCTTTTGCCAGATGGAAGAAATGAAAACAGATGGTGGGAGGGATCCCTCACAGTGCTGGAGGCCTTATGGATGCAGTTCTTTGTGAACATGTCCATGATAGAAGGGAGGGAAGTCCCAATGATTATCTCTGCAGTGTGCAATATCTGTTGTATGGAGTTGCAATCAGAGGCATTACAGTTCCCGTACCATTCCCATCTACTATTCTTCAAAGTACAATTATAGTAGGTCTTTTTTAATGTCCAAAGCTCAAAAGAGATAGCAATGACCTCACTTATTGTGTGTGGTCTTCCTTTAAACTGCAACAGCACTGGTGGAATGTATGTCAAGAATTAAAGAAGAAGTTGAAGTTAGTAGCTAGTAACCCTTTCACTTGGTCTGAAATGTACTACTTGACGCACTGAGAAATAAACTCAGTTGTACAATATATGGGCATTTTGCTCACATCTGACTCAGGCACATCTCAAAGTGCATAAAATCAAAAAAGTGCACAGTATTAACAATAACATTGATTTCCCTTTTGAAATATGAGATCCTCCCCCAATTTAAATGGGTGGTCATGACAGGCAAGGGAATGTTTTTTCATAGAACTTAAACTATTTCATTTACAAGAGTTTAATCACTCATATGACAGACGTTAAATTTGAGTTCCACAACAAAGCCTTTCCTGTTGAAATTGTTTCCCCGCCACCCCAGAAAAAAGCTAATTGAGTAAATGTTTAAGAACAAGGCACCACATATGGTGTGAAAGTGGATTGGCACATTTAGTTTAATGAGTTGTCCTAAAATGTCTTTATACAGAGTTCTTGGGTGTCAAGTGATGAATTATTAATTATAATTATTACTATTATTTTTTTACTAAATCTTATTTTCCATGTTTCTTTTTTGATGAACTCCCTTTTGAAGAATTTATTAGTAACAGAACATATAGTGCACATGCCAAAACGACAGAAGTAACAATTAACAAAGTGTCATTTTTGATTCCATTGTAACAAAGTTTACTGTCCATTGTCAATCACTGACCAGCCCAGTAAAACGACTGTAATACACCTTCAACCCCTAAATAATGGATATGCTGCATACAGCAAAAACATTTCCTTACCATTGTGGCTAAAAATATAACCCTGGTCACTTAAAAATTTCTGCTCAGTGTTTTAAAATAACCAAGTTAATAGGAAATTTTGTATAATCAAGTTGTATGACATTTTATTCTCTCTTTTTTTAAGGCACTTTTTCCATCTCAGATTCATAGACGTCTGTCTTAGTAACATTGGCAGAAATCAACCCTATACAAGTTCAGTGCTAGGTATAGTGATATTTGCATCTAAACCATGCCAAATTAAACACAGTAATTAAAATAGCACACACCCTAGAAATTAAATCTTATGTTAACATTAGAAGAACACTCAAACTCCAGAAAGAACACTAACTAGTGGATAAAAAACATGGCTCTCCGGTACTTTGAGGCAGTAGTACTAACCACTGTTCCACCATTTTGAAGGTTAACCCTCTTTCATAATTCATAATATCTGAGCAATTCAAAATACTCACACTCATGCCTTTTACTTTGCTTTTGTACAACTGAGAGGTTTGCATGTTAAGGCTGTTAAATTGTTTAAACAGGATTTAAAAAATAACTATTTTTTTTTTAAATGAATTTTGTAAATTCCATAGAGATACTGTACAGTTGGCAATAGAAAAATATGCAACATTTTTACAAACTTACAGCAGCCTCAGGGATCGTAATCCTTTAAAAGCAAGTGCTGGGATGCAACGCAGGGAATTGTAACTTAGGATTCTATGAAAAAATAAAATAAAATACAGCAATAATTTAGTTACTTAGCCATTAAAGAACAATTCATCATTCTACTATAAAACAATTTCACACATTACTGTATGTTGAAAAGAACGATAGACAAAATGTGTAAAACATAATGTATAAAATGCATGTGTCCATGATGACCGTAATTCTTAAAAGCCTAAAACTTTTTAGATAAAATGAGAGATTATGAGTTATTGGATTATAATGCTTATTTTGTTAATTTTGTAAAGATTAAATTGACAGTACAAATATTATTTAAGCATGAAGACAGAATTCTTAGAAAACCAAAAATTCTAGGGCTTAAGGACCAGAGAGGGAGGTAGTAGTAGTAGTAGTGGTGGTGCCATATGTGCAGAGTATGTTGAAATTCTTATTTGCATGTACAATCAACATGGAACATCTCACCACCCTGTGGCGCCATGATAAACAAGAATGTATTAAAATACAGAACTTCTGTATAGCTAACAGAACCTAACAAATTAATTGAACATGCAATTTTGTTTGAATATATGTAAATGTTGAATGCTAACGATATGCTAACTCCTGTACTGACTACAAAACAGGCAGTCAGTTCAAAATAGAGAGTGAGAAACTATAGAAAAAACAGAGTAAATAGGGAAAAGCCAGAGTCAAAACCATAAGTTAAAAGAGAGAATCGTCAGACCTATATCACAAACCTAAAATCAAACTAAAAGGCAGAACTTGCATCAAGAAACCTGTAATCAAAATTGTTAAAAGTGGATTCACTATATTTGGTCTAGTCTTGGGTACTGAATGACTGTTTGGTGGACCTTTATACTGGTGCACCTGATGATGGCATAAGCGATGATGACCCAGAGTATCAATGGATAGAATTCCACGGTAAAGTCAATGCCAGCTTCACAAAATTACGATGCCAATCTCCAAAACAAACTGGCATCAGAATAGTCTATAAAAAATAATGAACTTCAAAATGAAACCACTAATTTGGAAGCCTGAGAAAAATTTAAGGGAACACCTATCATAACAACTCCCTATTGTCCTGTATTGAGGAAATGTTATACTGTCCTATTCAAAGAATTAAGCTGGGCCACCTTAATCTTTTTCTATTGTTCTTTTCTGTAAAAAATTAAATACGTACTACTACATTTGGACATCTTGAAGATTGTGTGGAGTAAACAGTAATCACTTTCTCTAATTCTTCTGGAGTGGCCACACAGCACTACATATGTATCTCTGCCAACCCTACCAGTCCGTCTTAAAAAGTTTATGCTAAGATGGTCCTATAGTTGTTGTTCTACATAAGGTAGAAGCTACAGGAAACTCTGCTAAAAGAAATGACTGGAGAAAATAAGCAGCAGGAAATTAAGTGCTCTTTTGGTGTTAAAGGATTGCTGGACTCAAATGATATTTTTATATGTTCCTTACCCAATGTAGTTTGTACTCATGACTGAGAAAATGTTTCATCTCATGTTTTCATCCACAATGAAGAAAAAAAATTATGATACAATATAAACCAATAGTGACAATGGCAAACAATGTGAAAAATGTCCATGGGAAAAAAGAAGAAATCATTTCAAATTGATCATATCACATAATTCACTACTAAAAATGTACAAAATGCATGCAATTTCTCCTGAAATATCATTAAATAGATAATTTCCAAAAGATCAACACCTATAATAAAGAGGAAACTCAAGTCCCCTTGGGGTTGCCTTTTTGAACTGAAGTTCTGCCTCTCCCCTTCATTCTCTGATAAAGTGCCTTATCTTCAGTTCAAAAAGGCATTTCCATTGGGACATCAGGTTTCTGTTTATGATGTGTGCTGATTTTTCTCAAAGTATCTATTTAGTGATTTTAGAAAAAATGCATGAGTTTTGTACATTTCAAGCATATGACTGGAAAACTGACATGCGTTTTGTGGCACAAGTAATATGAGATTTTTTTCTTCTTTTCCATGAATGTTTTTCGATTTTTTTTGGTTATTGTACAGCATTGGCCACCATTGGGTTATATAATATGTAAAACTTTTTTTATCCCCATTCTGCATGAAAACGTGACAGTAAAATGTTTTCTCAGTCATTACTACAAAC
The DNA here is from genome assembly GCF_900747795.2 of Erpetoichthys calabaricus. Classification (NCBI taxonomy): domain Eukaryota; kingdom Metazoa; phylum Chordata; class Cladistia; order Polypteriformes; family Polypteridae; genus Erpetoichthys; species Erpetoichthys calabaricus. Next base: position 286,407,809 of record NC_041395.2, read on the forward strand.
CACATGGGATAAGTAACACATAAAAATATCATGTTTGGGTGGAATATTCCTTTAAGTGACTGTTCCAAGTTTTGCTGTTGTTACCTCCGCTATCTTGAATACCAAACACACCCCTGCCTCTCCAGTCACTTTATGATATAAAGAGTGATAGTTTAAGTATTCAGAAGTTTAATATAAAGACTGAGAAAGTGAGCATCCAAAATAAGTTCAGTTTGAAGTATTTTAAGCGCTCACAGAATCACAGCACTCACAACTGTTATAACAAACATACAATGCTCACCAGTTAATTAGCCATTAAAAAATAAATTATAGCATCTACTATAATACAACTTTAAACTTGTATTGAAAATTTTTGGGATTTTAAAAGAATGTGAAATAATGTACATATTACAGCATGAATGTGAAATAAATAATATACATATTACATTAGAATTCATCTGCTTCCTCGTCATTGTGGTGAACAGAACTATAATACCTATAAGAAGAATCTATGTGTATCACAACTATCTAGAAGTATTCATATATACAGTGGAACCACATTAAAATATTTTACAAACATTAAAGTTGTGTTTCCATAATTTTAATAATGATAATTTTGTTTAAGGCACTCACCATAAAACACAAGGAAGATTAATTTCAGATTATATTGGAATCCTATAGCTAATCATTCATCTTACTGTTGAGCATCAAATTTAGCAAATGCAACTTAATTTACTACTGAAATTGCAGTTAACCTGATACAAGGTGAAACAATCTCTTGAAATATTATGATGCTGTCAGATGGAAAATGCTGTGTTAAATTTCAAGATCTTTAGCCAAGAGTCACTGAAGAAACATGAAAAAAATCTAATGGGGACCATACAATGCCTGTAGTATTATTAGAAAATATGTCTTACAGTGTTGTAAGCTGACTCATGTTGGTGAAAGAGGAGTTTGTTAGAGAGTTGATTTTGTTGTTGCTCAGATCCCTGTAATTGAAGGAAAACAAAATCTTGATGTAGGTTCACAAACTACAGTACAGTACAAACTTAGAACTGAACATTTTTAAAAACAGTTTCTCACAAAGCTATAAAGTACAGGGTAACTGGAGATCATAGCTACTTGTATGGTGTGGTCGTATCTAAACAATTTGTACAATGCTGTTTATCACTGTTAAATCTAAGTAAGAATAAGTAACAGATACCGCAATTTAATTGTGGTTTCAGCAATTTACGAAAGTACATAAGGGAAAGTTAAAAGGGGGGTTACACCCCCAAACTCTGCTCCTCTGTCCATTGTGCAGTACTACTTTGCTATAGATAACTGAAGAGGAAGGGTTTAATATTAAAACAGTTGATATGTAGATTTCATCATGAGCTGTCCTATTTTCATTTGTAGAGAGTTCAATCCCAGAGGTTCTCTTTGTCTACTGTTTTTGTTATTTATTGTATGCATACAATAATATTTCTATATAAACATGAGTTTTCCTAAATCATTACACATTGCCTTTTTGTTGGCTTTATAATTGCTGAATGTTTCAAATACAAAAGATTAATAAATTATATTTCCATAGGTGCTGGAGCAAAGCAAATAAACAGGGCCTCAAATCATTTTTTTTATAACTTGAAGCAATTTGCTTTTCAAAAGTCCTTTATTTTTTAGTTATATTTACTTTTATACATCATTCATTATATTTGCCTTATTTTGGTAACTTACACAAGCTGAAGAAATTTAAAGGTAGAAAGCTCTGCTGGCACAGCGTTGAACTGGTTTCCATCCAGATAGCTATGGAAATGCAAAAAATAAAAAATGTAGAAATCAACTAAATACAGTAGCAGGGGATACCTTAAAGTTGTGCTTACATTTTTTATTTTTAAAAATCAGTCCTCACATGTGAGAAATTAGTTAAAAAAGTATATGACCTATGTGTTCTTTATCAATAGCCTCAATTACACAGCATCATGATTTAAAGTTAACAAAATCTAAAAACAAATACTATGGACTTTTGCTGCTTTCTTATGTTATCCCCTATTTAAAATATACAGCATACAGAGTGAATATATTTTTCATTGTCAGTGTTCTGATGTATGGGAAAGACATTAAAAATGGGCTTTACCACCAATCTTTACAATAACTGAAAGTGAAGAATTTGGGCCTCTGGCTTTCCTATATGTTATTTCAATAATGCTTTAATTGTGTACAATGTGACTGTAGACTTACTGGGTATGTTTCTTTGCAAGAATGTACATTGTAGACTGATTCTTGCACAAAAAAAACTTAGGCTCCCATTGACTCAAAAATTGAATTATGCTGTTAAGTAAATGGATGAATTTTGTATGCCAGGCCAATGTTAATGATATGTAATCTATTTTTAAAATTCAATGAGAAAAATTTTTAAGCGGGTCCATATCAGTTACAAAAGCAGCAAAAATTCTAACTCTAGTTTTATGATAAAATATATTTACAAGTAGCCTGAAAGCCACCTCATGACTGCATTCTTCTGGAGTTTCAGAAAAAAAGTATTAGTTAACAATAACGTTTTGTCATTTGAAATAAAAGGTAATACTGCACACCTGCAAAGTAAGATAAAGACACTACTGGACAGACTTTGCATTCACCCTTTGTAATGACACCTTCTGCACCATGCAACCTTCAAACAATGGCTGCAAAGAATACAATATTCATAGGCTGATAAGGTTCACCAGCTGCGTCACAGTGTGGAATAACAGGCCTAAGTTACTTACTATGAAATCATTAAGGTATGATGAAGAAAACTGCAAGGAATTAAATCTTAAAACATCTTTATACTCAAGAGGTTTTTAAATCATAGCCAAAACTAAAGCAAATCTTAAATTCATACAACCCATCTTAACAGAGTTAGCTATAGGGTTTCTTTTAAGTGTTTTATTGATACCTGGGTGTATTTGAAAATATAATATTTTTATTAGCCATGGAGGATGTAAATATAAAAATGTAGCACAACTGGTAATTACAGACACATCTGTTTATCATTAATGTTTCAATATTCAGAGATATAAAACAATCAATTTTTATTTACACTCTGCAGCAATTACTGTCCATCAGCATCTTTTCATACAGTACTTGATTCTCCGGAGGCATTTTGTCCGTTCTCACTGCTTCCATGCATGCTGACGTTTTTCTCTTATATTCCAGTTAAATAGCTGCTTCATAAATATTAATATCATCAATACTGCCATTACGCTTTAAACTGCCACATGAAATGCATAATGTTCTCATTTTTACAATAAACCTGCTTCCTGTTTTAAACTACCGTAATTTGTTTATGTCTAATTAAATGAAATTAAATAAAAAATATTTTTTTAATTTAAAAAACGAAGTCTCGACTTCATAATATATTTCAATATGTATTTTAAATTTCAAATGTAATTTAACACATCTACTATATTAAACTTTGCATGAACAAATTTTCATAAACTGCACTAAAAAGTACACTTGTTTATAATCTGTAGCTGTCTTTGGTCAGTCTAAATTGTTTCCAATTATAGATTTATATTTTTTAGGTGCACATCAAAAAAATCTCACTAGGAATGTAACAGTATTCTCTTAACTGGCTCACAATGGTGACACGCCAAATTTTAAACAATGGATCTGAGCACCTTGTATTGATAAAATGTAACAAAGAAGTAGCAAGTGACATGTTAATTTCAAAAATGAATAGAAGCATAAAGAATACATAAACGCTACAACACTAAACAACCCCTAGGCATCACCGACACCACCTGAATGGATCAATTAGGACCAAAGAAGTTTGTCCAACACGCCGCAAGCTTTCCAAAGCTCTAAAAATTATTTTTGTGAAATAATCTGAACTATGATTGTACAGTTTTTGACCTTATTCATAGTTATAGTGCTTTATAGAAAAAAAAGATGCTGGCTCATTAGTGACAATAAGACAAGAAACATAAAAAGGAGTGTCATCGAAGATGGGTATTATTTTAAAGCCAAAAATAACTTCTGGAGTTTGGATGCATTTTGATTTCAAACAAATCGATAAAGGACAGTCAGAAAATTAAAGAGGTATTGGCCTTTGGCCTCTGCATTCTGCCTTATGTATTAAAATGAATAACTGAATTGTACTCATTTATTGACTTATATGTGTTTTATTTTTTATTTGTTGTTGATAGGCTACTGTTTTCTGGTAAAATTACACTGTTTTACAAATACAACAACAACTCTCTTATACTTCTGCGTTAATCTATGTGGTACTGTTCATAGTGAACAGATTATTTAAATAAATTGCACTGTTGTATATAAAAATGCATTTACACTGTATGTGTAAATGTAAAAATAACAGCAACTGCACATTAATCCACAATGCCCATACTCATTGCTTAATAAGATACAGTAAATGGCCAAATGACACTCCCATAAATCAGAAAGGTTATTTATGTTATGAAGGATACATTATTCTTATTTAAAATGAATAACTGATTAATATATTAAGAAATAAGAATCTGAAACCCTAAGTACAATTATTACACTGCCATTTAAGAACTAGATGAAGTGGAATGAATTTAAAAAACAACATTTGGCACATATTCCTCCTTCTTTCCTTCTATGTTCTGAAGCTGCTGTCTTCAATATGGGTTTGTGTGAAGCCATAACAGCTCTTCAAGGCAAAAATAAGCTTTAGTGTGGACAGCACTTTGTAATAAGGATCACACAGGAACTTCCACACTCTTTCATACTGAGCTTAGTTGACATGTACCCTAAAGTGCATCCTTGTAATAATGCAGGATTTTGAATATTCAGACCAAACCCACAGGAGAATGTGTAAACTGACCATAGTTAGTGAATAGTATAGGAAATAGAGCCAGATACGTATACCTTTGAGACAACAATGCTTATCACTGTACAAATATGCTACCAAAGAGAAAAAAACATGGATAAAAACTGGCATTTACTGAACACAAGTTTTTGTGACATGATGATTTAATAGTGTTTTGCCTTTTGTATTATTCATTACAAAATGTCTTCTTATATAGTCATTGCATTGTGTTTACTATGCTAATGCCTTCATTAGTACTATTAAAAATAAGTTATCAGAATCTTCACATAACTGCAGAAAAATCATCCAATAAATACCATAAGAGTGTATTTCGCTTTCTCTCTAATAGTGAATTATTACAGAGTCATGAGCCAACCAGCCCTGTTTTCACTCACAGCTCAGTGACATTCTTGGGGATCCCCTTGGGCATGGCACGCAAGTGCTTGTTACTGCAGCGTACTACTGTGTCCAGGCAGGTACACTCACTGGGGCACTGTGGACGTGGCACACAACTCAACTCCTCATGACCTAGAAAAGAAGATAGTAGTATGACATTAAGTACACTCCAACAGACACAATTTGTAAATTAAAAAGTATAATGAATGAAAAACATTTTGCCAAGTGAGAGATGAAATAGTTATCAAAATGGGTTTCCAATAAATCACTAAGATTATCTGACATGTAATAATCAGTTTATGAACTGGTTTATTAAATGGTCATATAAGTTCTCTACTTCAACACTAAATCAATTAAACTTTAAAATCATGCATCATTAATGCCAAATTTTTTAATAGATAAGCCAGTTACCAAGAAGCATAGTAATAGATCATTCTGTTTTATTAGTGCCTTTTTTCTTTATATAACAGTATTTGTAACCTTAGCCATGGAATAACCATCTTAGTTGTGCAGTTATTGCCACTGCTGTCTCGTAGTTCCAGAATCCTAACCCAGTCACTGTCTTTGTTGAGTTTGCACATTCCCCCTCTGTCTATACATGTTTTCTTTTCCCATCCCAAAAGCATTAGTGTTAGGATTATTAGTCTCTATTCCGTTGCAATGAGCAAGTGTAGGTGTACGTGTGAATATGTCCTGAATTGGACTGGGAACTCATCCAAGGTATGTTACTACATGGTGCACAACACTGCCTATGACTCTAACCTGGATAAGCAAGTTACAAAACTGATGAATGACCAGCACTGGCTAAAGAAATTATTTGTCTCTTTTAGTGTTTTCTTTGGTAGTTGGTACTGTATTGCCAGAAATTAGTACTATATGAGCTCAGATACATTAACATCTTTAATATTAACATTAGGATAGTTTAATTGTCTTTCAACAAAAACTTTTATTAATTTAGCAGTTTTTGAAAGAAACAGAAGGATATCATAACAAATGTATAGTTTAAAAAAATAATATGATGAAGAGCAGTTTTTACCATCTTCACAACGAAAATCCAAAAAAGCAACATCTTGCAGAGGAATCTCTTTAAGAAAAGCAGGCCGTTGGCAGCGAGGGTTTCCTGTCACAATTTTCCGAGTTCTTAACCAATCCCCAAGCCAGGCAAGTCGGCAGTCACAGATGAAAGGGTTAGCTAACAAATTCCTGAGAATAGCAAGAGCAGTCAAGTAACTACAAGATGATTGTAAACTACAAAAAAGTATACATATAAAAACAATGCAACCATCACATTAATTAGGCCATATAGGATTATGTCAATGTGGCGAAGTTCTGACAGTGTCAAAACTAGATTCTGTATCCTATATCATTAGTGCTCGAGGATTTGCTTAACTTGTGTGGCATTATGAGCCTTTAAAATAGGCTGTATAATGTAGTTATATAAACTATTAGGATAATATAATTAAAAGATTATCTTCCTTTGTACTTGAATGAGTCTGTATCTAAATGATGAATGTGGTCTTTTTGTCAGTGATATTTCATCCATCCCACTGACTGTTCCCAAAGCAATATTGTTGTAAAGAATGTGACTAAAAATGTACCCAAATGCATTGAATTTTTATGAGTTCAAGAAAATAGAGAGTTGCTGTAACTTAAATTATTTTCAACACACTGCTCAATGAATATGGAGTAATTTTGTACTTTTAAAATTATTTCTTCATACTGCAACATAACAGAATAGATTGAGACATCGATGTGCTTTTCAGCAGTGATGGGTTTGGCTCTCCTTGGATCATACACAACATGGGACTGAAATCCAGGCTAAGAGGCTTCTGTTTCCAGCCTAAGAGGTTTCATAGAGTGAAGATATAAATGGCATAACTGGCTAAAGAAGAACATTGGTAGTCTTGCTGTCTAGCTCCATTCTTATCAGTGGTGTAGCCCCATCACTACACTAGGGTAGATGCAGACATCAACACTATTACAGTATTCTTACTTTTTATTTTAATTTTACACATAGAAAATGCAAGCAGACTCAAATTAATACTGTACACATTTGCTCAAAATGTAATTGTGACATCTTCCTGAAAGTATACCTGTAATATATTGTGTAACTGCTAAAGACTTTTTAACAGAATATTTGTTCTGCTCTCCAATCCCATTTCCTCTAGCTAATGAAGGCCCCAAATACTCACAATGTCGAGAGGGATTGCAGAGTATCAAATGCCCCAGGAGTTATAGTTGTTAGCTGGTTGTCGTAGAGTGATAACAGGCGTACATTTCGAAGCCCAGTAAAACTGTTGTTATGGATGCAATTGATGCGATTATTTCGCAGCATTCTACATGAGGGGGGAAAGAGAGAATCATTACAAGTTGGAGTCATATAACATTACAACAAAGGAATCTGAATTGGCCTAATACTCACAATGTGCGCAATCCGTCTAGTCCACGGAACATGCCACTTCTTACTGAGTCTAGTTGATTAGCAGTAAGGTGCAACTCATTGACTGAGATAGCACCCTCAAATGCTCCATCTTCTATTTCTGAAATCTTGTTGTTACTAAGGTTACTGTAAAGAAGAAATAATTGTACAGAATATGTTTTGGATCAACAGAAACAAAATCACTTAATTCATATAAATGCTTCCTAAGAAGAATTGTTATATATTTAAGGTCAAAGTATATCAAATCTTGTTGAAAAATTTTAGATGGTAACTGCAGTGATATCTAGAAGCCTAGCTTGGATTAGAAAAATAAGGGGATAATACTGGGGACTTTGTAATAAAGAAAATACATTTTATCTGAAAATAGGAAACCCAATGTACAGCAGGAAGTGTTTTGTTTTGTTATTTTTTTCTTCCTATACGTGATTCTTTGAAAGACAATATTGTTCACACAGAGAACCAAAGACACATGGAATGGGTTACAAAGTAATGTGGTATACAGTAGGACTTTAGCTACTTTCAAAATTAGATTTAATGTTACTGTATTTTGGAAGAATTAAGTGACTAGGAGTGGCAAGCTTTGTTGGGCTGAATGGCCTGTTCATATCTAAAGTGTTCTCATGATCTTTCTAAGCTAGACTGAAATAATCATGTACTATGAGTGCTCCAAAACATATCTAAAATAAAAATGACTAGCACATCAAGACATACTTGAAAACAATATCATGTGTATCTGTACAAGTCATAAACAGTGGGAGAAATTCCAGCTACCTATTTATGAACTGTGGAAACTCTGTTTAATTGAGTAGAGAAAAAATTATTTTAACTTTGGGCTCTGTTGGAATTCATTTGCTCCATGTGTTCTAATTAGTTTAAATGGTTGCTTGACATAGTTTCTCTAATAGAGTCAGAAAGATGTACTAATAGGTACATTATTAATTATAATATTATGAAAACAGTAGTAAATACTTAAATGTACTCACATTTTCTTGAGTTGTGATAGGGTTTTGAAGATACCTGTTGCTTCCAGAGTAGAAATTTCATTGCCATTTAGACGCCTGTTCAAATATAAAGACTACAGCTATAGAGATATCCCAAATTAATTGATGCAAAGTTAATAAGGTGGAACACAGTTTGTTTTTTTAACTCACAGCTCCACTGTGGATTGCGGGATATGTTCAGGAACCTTGGTGAGGCGAAGATTTGAGCAGTCTACTACATTGGACTCGCAGCGACACTTAGGTGGGCACACTGTATCACTGTTACACTCATTATTGAGACGGGTGTCTTCTGCACCTGAAACACAATATTCAGCTAAGTAAATGTACAGTATACATGTTGGGGTATGGAACAAACTTCATGTATAGCATGACAAAAAATCACTTGCGTAACAAAGGAAAACGTATATGTTCTCAAAGTATATACATAAGAAAATAAGAAATATACTGTGGTCAAGTCTTATGTCAATGGTATTTATTCAGTATCACACATGTGCAAGTAGGTGGGAGCTAAAGGGCTTGAGTAATGGTAATACCACATCAGACCAGGGGGTGGCAGGATGTGCTGACTGTCTTTCTCAGTTCCTTGCAGACCATTCCCGGGAAATCCCTCCAGGTTCCGGCACCTTTGATGACATCACTTCCGGTCCTGCTGCCTAAGGCCGGGTTTATATTTCATGCGACGTGATGCATTCTGCAGTGGACGCTTCTGCTACACAAGCGTTTTACTGTTTATACTTGCGCGCGTACTTTTTGTAAATCTGAACGAATCCACCAGGTGGCAGTGCGAGATATTATCACGGTGAGAACAGGTTTGGCTTCGCTGTGTTGTGAATTGCCTGGAACACCCATTAAATTCCGATGACACCTTACCGCAGTATCTCTGAAAAGGATGTTTAATGATTACATCTATCAATCCAGGGATGTGCCCATTCCAAATAGCATTGGGCACGAGGCAGAAACAATCCGTAGACAGGGCATCAGCTCATCGCAAGGTGAATACAAGCACTCACATACACTAGCCTCATTTTAGTGTCACCAAATCTGCATATCTTTGGAAGAAAACTGGAGCACACTGTGGAAACCCAGCAGGAAAACATGTAAACTCCAAGCAGGGAATACCAGCGACGTGACTCCCTGCAAGACAGCAGTGTTACCGCTCTGTCACCGTGTCACCCCCATGTGTATAATTATTAACAGTATTCATTATTTAAACGAAATTAACGATTTATCTGTAAAATGTAGCATAAATACTTTAATGCATTTCATCATGAAAGTGATATCAAGTATAAATCTAAAGATTCTAAATTTGCAGAGAGTTGGAATATCATAAATTTAATGTGTTCTGTGTGGTGATCCATTGCTGCTTTCCACTGCTGTCAGGTCAGGAGGAAGTCCCAGAAGCTTGTAGCTATTAAAAACTGGGATGACGTTTATGATGGTCTGCTTTAATGATAAAGTAAACTGCGAGGTTAAAGTGGACATTTCGAGATTAAAGCTGAAATTTCCACTTTAATCACAAAATACACCTTTTCACAATGTCCTTAATTTTTTTTCTCTGTGGCTGTACATTATGTTGCTGTTGTGAAGTTGCAAAAATAAAAGACGGCACAAAAGATGGTATGTGAGACTTTTAAAATGCATCGTGTCATTACGATGGGGAATATACAACGCTTAAATATAAAAGCACCACAAATGCATCTGTATGTCGGCATTTTGCTTCACCACATCGAACCATTCATCAAACATCAAAGCGCGCAGATCGATCCCGTAGGATCCGCATAGCGACTTTGTGTCACATGTAGATAGTAAACAGAGACTCTGACGTCACATTCCAACTTTTATCACACTGCACCCCCCGATTTTTTGCTGTTACTGTAACTCGCGCACGTTAATTTCTGAGGACCTGCTCAGAGGACAAGTTAAATGAAAACTGGAAATGCATTGCAGCCATGATACGTGCATGTACATGTTCTGAGCGTGAAGTATAAACGAGCCCTTAGACGACATCACTTCCGGCCCCGATGATGTCACTTCCTATGTGGGCCTTTAAAGCCGCAATCTTGCTTCCAGTCAAACAGTTCTGTTTTGGACTCAGTCTTGTGAACATCTCTGTTCAATTATTTAAAACTGCAGCCAGGATATAATATATGGGTGGCTGCCCCAGACCTTTATAATGTCTGGAGTGGATTCTTTATCACATCAGAAATTACTACAATAGGTACCCAATTATCACTGATTAATTTAACACAATCTAGCAACAATACTGAGTTTGAAACCCAAAAGTCATCAATATGGTGATTCTGAAATTAATTATATGATATGCAAACTTAGTAGAGACCAATGTGAGCACACATGACTGGTGACGAATGATAATGTCCTTTATGTCTTATCAGTTAATGAAGGGAAAGTAACTAAGAAAGTACCATATCAGAAAAAATATTTACGGCTTGAGACATAAATGACATGCATGACTTAGCCAATCATTATCACACCCTGAAATTGTAGACTTCTATTTATTTTGAACAAAATCAATTAATGCAAAAATGACATTTTTAGAAATATGATATCTGTTTGTGAAAAACTTTCCAATAAATGTTTTTCAAATTATTTGTTCAATTTTTCTAACAAATTCCTGTTTGTTGTCATATTACATCTATCAAACACTGCCATTACTATTTATAACATTGCAAATTCATTTTTGCACAGCTAAAAGATTTTTGAAAGTGCATTTATGATGAAAACGATAAAGATATTACAGTATATCAATCATGGTGGTGGCAATTGGAAACAATTATCAATCCACATTGTTTAAACAATTAATGTATTTGTCCTTCTAGATTATGAGTGTTCTAACTCCATTTCAGTGTCACAGTGAATCCTAGAAGCATTAGTGAAAAACAGGAACAAATCCTGGATGGAACTTTATCCTGTCCCAGCAACAAAGGTCAAACCCCACAACTCCTTGTAAACTGACTTCTGCTCATTTCCAGGGTTGAGAAAGCAGTATTACATGTCAATCTTTCTATTTTAGCAATGAAATATATAATATCTATACGTTGTAGTAGAATCAATTGGTAAAAGATTAATTTACATTGGTATTTTTTTTCTTTTTCCTATACATTATAAAACTGTATCAAGCATGCACACATCCATTTGCCCACTTTGGAGCTTTGTTTTTTCAGAACAAGAATCATTCCAGAAGAAGTAGTAGAATATTAGTAATCAACTGTGAAAAGGATTTTAGTTTATTGTAGGATGCACAAATATGAAAGGTCCCATTCATTGACACAGATTTCCCAATTATTTGCATGTGATTTGGTGAACCTATGGTATTTTAGTGCTAGGCTTACAAATTTAGAATTTTTACTAATTCAAAACTGATTGAAAGTTTCAATAAATTGTAAAGTAAAAAAAAGAGTTTTGTTATTTTTGCAGATTACAACATTTTTAGAATGAATTGGTCATGCAATAATTAGCCCCACTCCTTCACAACTGGGTTTGAACCCCCAACCCAAAAGTTGTGTGCATGCTGCTTTAACCAATAAGTAAATTTCTAGGCAGCACAGATTAGTATAGAACACTAGAAATTGAATCCATGAAACAAAAAATTGTTGTCAAGAATGTTGTACTTTATATTTTGTAAAGTTGAATTTAGAAGTTATTGCAACCCCTGGTCCTTAAATAAGATGGTGTGTGACATAACTACTGGAATATGTGCATTGTAAACACAAACAATAATGTGTTCTCAGACACAAAAAATTGTATAGAGAAACAGAATCAAAAATTAAAAAATTAACAAAAATAATACAATCAAAAAACTAAAAGAATTAAAAAAAAAACAAAACATCCCGCAAGAGATCTGTAGGCATCAGTTAAGTTTGATCAATACTTAATGTGTCACCTATGGTTTATGTATTTAATAAGCTTGTACTCATAAACTGTATATGACTTGCTTACGAAATATTACTCTTTCATAATTGTTTCTATTTATTATAATTATTGCTTGAATTTCCTTTTTATTATACATTCTTGCTTTTTTCTTTGACAAATATGAACTTTGTTATCAGATCTCTAGCAAAAGGGGGTAAATCTCCTACTTAAACACTGATTAGTTTATTGTACCAAAAGAATATTATTTGAATGTTATAAAAACTGTTACCACACTTGTTGGTGCCATTTGAGAAACCTAGCACTTCTGAAACCTGGACATACTAGAACAACACACCCACTGATCTTTTCTACCCCTGGACTTTTGGACTATTGCCACCCACGATTTTTTTCCCGTGCAGTCAGGTTTTCCTCTTAAGATCCCAAATGTGTGAGGTTTAGGTAGCTGATTCTGCTGAATTAAGTTATAGTATCCCACAACTCTGAATTAAATAAGCAATTACAGCAAGGCTTAAGTGTGCTAATGAATTGAAAAACAAAAGTCTGAAATGGGCTCTCACATTATTTAAAGTAGAATCCTACACTGCCAACTGTTGCAGGGTTAGGAGGAAGGTTTCTCATTATTGGCAGTGAGATTAAGTAAATCTTTAAAGGTTGTTTGTATGGGAATGTACTGGTTCCTTCCACAGTCTAAGGACATGCTCCAGTGTTAGCAACAGTAAACTGACCAGTTATGTCTGAAATGTTCATCAGCATGCAATGGTGGTGTCATTAAAAAGTAAATGTATTTTATGCTATCATGTGAGGTTTCTGTTTTAAGCCTTGTTTTGACTAGGATAAATAATTTAATTCAGCAGATACTTATTTAAAGTTTTGTTCATTATAGCTGGTGGGTCTTACATGTTTTCCTGATATACTATGTTACAAGAATTGGTGATTATGAATCACGTAGGATAATGCTTTCAAAATTAAAAGTTAAAATAGTTTTCTTACATACCTGGGATGAAGTATTGCTCCTTAGCTGCAGAAAATAAAAAAGATAAGCACATATATTAACCTTTTAAAAACATCCTTAAACAATAAACTACCAAACCAAAAACAGACAAAAATGAATATTACTGTACTTTGGTTTGTTAATTTATATTTTACATACATTTATAATCCATTTACCTGTTACTCTAATGTAGAACTGTTCATGTAATACTTCACCAACACAAGCCATCTGCATTTCAAGATGAACTCCCAGTTTCAGTGGCTGCCCTTTGAGCTTAACTATTGGTGCTATTACAATTTTGCTCTTTTTAATACTTAGCTCACCAATTCAGATTCTATAATGTAGTTAAAAGATGATTCACCCTAGGATTTTTCAAAAAACCATCATGCAGCTGCCAAATTAATCATTAAGTCTCAGCATACTGCAGTAACAATCAGTATAACCAAAAAGTCAAACTGATACCTTTCTAACCTGGAATACAAATAAACAAACAAGCAAGTATAAAAATGAAAAAATATATATAATTACTGACTGGTACCCTGTACCAGCACTTTTTCATTACGCCTTTATGAATAACACCAACCCCACTCCCCTGCCAATTTTTTGTTCTATAAATATGAGTGCATTATTACAGTCCTTCAAGGGTGAGTTTTCCATTTTAACCAATGGATTTTGTAACACAAAATTTCTAAAGTGTGGAGGTTGTACTAGTCAGGATCATGGGTTAAAGCAGTTTGGTGCAGTAAGATACAATTCAACAGAGTACATTACCTAATGTTGCCTTAACCGTGTAACTGGGCTAACCAACTAACGTGTAACCTGTTAAGACTGGGTAAAAAAAATTTTCTGCTACATGTTTTTTTTTTTTGTTTTTTTTGTTAAGGAACTTTTGACATTTTGGAAGGTTTCTGACATAAGGGAACCTCTGTGTGGGATTATTTTTACAAGTTATTATCTCAGGATATGTTAATTATTATGTTATGTTTGTTTTACCACAATGTTATATTGTTTATGCATGGGTGGTGCCATTTTGAGTAGCTGGTGCTAGGATGCAGATCTCAGTTGCTGTGTCATGTCCCCTGAAAGTTGTATCTCAAGACAACTTGCTTATTAACATCTGACACTGATGTTGGTCATTTTCAGTCTATTTGACTCTCCTTAGTGATATTTGGTTGAAGGATTAAAATTAGCATTTTGACTATGAGTTTGCCTAGTGTTTTGGTTTTAGAACCTGATTTTCCTCGTCTTCTAGGTCTAGAAATTTTTACATTTAAGGTTTTGGTCCATCTTATGATCTCTTTAACTAGTTATTTTTGTAGCAGGGAAGTTTGAATTTTAAAAAGTATGTGAGCATTGCCTATACTGCAACCCAGTCATACTGCTAGCTTTTCTGTCTGGCAATTAAAATAATTTTGTTTTTCTTACTTCTCTGTCTGAAAATCACTAGAAGGGGAAATTGAGCCCCTTAATTGTGGAAAGAGTTCTGACAAGTGTAATAGTATAACATATCACAATAAAGAATGAGCCCAGGTTGCAGGAATGTTAAACAGGCAGGACTGAGTGGGTAGACCTTCTTGTAGAAGTATACAGTCTGGGGCCATAAAATGAAGACCCTAAAGCAAGTACAGTAAAACCTTGATTATCCGTCACTCAATTAACCTTCAGTCTCCATTAACCGTCAGGGCAAAGAATCAAATAATTGCATACGCCAGTGTGCTTCAAGTACTGCTTCAATTTATGGAGTAGGAAGAACAACAGAGAATTATATAAAGCGTGATTCCAACAAAATTAAAAAATGTGTAATGAAAATGGAAACCACTGATGGTAATGTTATTCTGTGTTAATGTTCTTCTGCATTGTAATTTTCTTTTTAAATTCTGTTATATTATGTTCTATTAATATATTGTGACGTCCAGGCAGCTTGTGATGAATTGTGTGGGAGCAGAAAGGGCGGAATGCTGTGTAAGTAATGGGACAGGGTGAAGGGCTTCTGTTCTGTAAGGGGCAGACACACCTCTTAGGAGATGAGTGACAGGAGAAGTTAGGAGAAAAAAGAAGGTGTGGCGGAAGGAAGTTTTGTGTAGGGAGTCAGGAGACAATAAGGAGGAGTGTTTGCTGAATAGAAAAAGAATGTGAGTGGCAGGAGATGATTATTAGTAGGAAAATCTTCCTTTTATTGTTTTGGAGATGTGCTCTGTAACCCAGTTAACGGAGTATAAGATAAGGCACCGTCAGTTATGGAATGAAGACTCCAAGTAAAATGTAGAAAACTCCGGTACCTCTGAATTGAATTTGCTTATTATGCTGGTCATTTACAGTATTATACAAATTAATTTTGATAATACTGTGTTACATTTTGTTAATGTAGTTTTTTTTTGTAAATAAATACAACTATTCACTAAACAAACCTACTGTGTATTATTTATAAAGTAGCTGTTCTGTTATCCATCTTTTCTCTTATCACAGCCTCGGTCCCGGCCCCTGACAGATAATCAAGGTTTTACTGTTCTCAGACTGTGATAATATTAAAGAGACAGTGGGGAATGGAGGTTAACTGCACAACAGTCCCCCAGTATGTATGGTGGCAACAGCGAAACTCTCCAGGTTATTAATGGCCCCTTGCTGCCTATTATAGTGTGAGTCCTGGTACATTAATAGAGAAGGACAAATGATCCTAGGAGGTTACAAAGCCATTCCTGACCCTTGGGGTCATCTTCAGAAGTTCCCAGGAGTGGTTCCTATTACCCAACTTAACTCAGAATTGGATTTAGCACATTTAAGAATGGTATGTGTCCTTTACTACTTGGTAACCTTCTGTTACTATTTGTAAAATAAATATTTCTTTGTGTACCTGGTGAAATGTCTCTTTGCTGTTTTGGGATGAGGTTTATGTTATGAAGGAAAAACTGAAACTTTTTTCCAGGGGTAATTTATATTGACTGATTCACAGCTCAAAAAAGAATAAATATTGTGAATATGTCAGGTAATATACATTACATTTAAAAATTTTGTCAAATGCTCTGCATTATGTACAACCTGGAAAATCCACTTATAAAAACATTCATAAAATTAATTAAATGTTCTCCCTTATTTATTTTATATCTGCTTAGAAATATATTTAAAGTTACATTCAATTATAAACCTTACATACACACACATCTTCTCTCTGCAATATGAAGATGTTTGCCCCATCCTCTGACTATAATTCAACTGGGCCAAAACCAAAGTGACAGAAGAAATGTAACAACAGAGTGAAATATTTTGTGATACAGGCAGGAAATTATAGAGAGAAATTAAGACACTGTAAAGTTAAAGTATACTTACCTGAGCAGCGAAACTTCTTGCTTTTAATTTGTCCAATGCGCTTGTTGGCTAGCCGACGTGGACTGGCACATCGTGCTCCACTGGTTTCAATAGGGTTGGTGCGCAGGTAATCTGCCAACCATTTCAGATTGCAATCGCAAATAAATGGATTTTGTGCCAAATGCCTACATTGAAGATGACATTCAATACTTAATATTGTTATGTAACACTATTACACTTATTCACATTTTTAAAAATCAGGTTTGAAGGAGAACAGCATTCCACTGTAAATCTATTAACATCTTTCTTTTTTTATTGATTTTATTAAAAACAAGTAACATTCTATACAATCAAGTCAAAGTAGACTAAAAGTTTAGGAGTAGAAATATAAATTCTTATTCTAAAATGATTAGATCTTGCTAGGTTTTAAAAAATGTTTTGAACAGATCCTCTAAGTGAGAATTTGATTTTTTCCATATTCGAATAGTATGCAACATCAGTTACCCACTGACTTATAAGAGGTGGGATAGGATTCTTCCAGTTGAGCAAGATAAGTCTACATGCTAGTAGTGAAGTGAAGGCAATTACAGTTTGTTTGTCCTTCTCCATTTTAAGCCCATCTGGGAGTACACCAAACATAACTGTTAATGCATTAGGACTGATTGTGACACCAAGGCTCTCTGATAGGCATTTAAAGACTCTTGCCAAAATATGTCACCCAGTGAGGCTAGAGCTTGATTGCAACGTTCACAGGGTGGGTCTTGCCCTGAAAATATTTTGGACAAATTTAAACGAGATAGATATGCTTGATAAAAGATTTTAAGTTGAGTAACTGTATGCTTTATGTATATGGAATTAGGGTGAATTCTGTGTATGACTTCCATTCCTTTTTTGAATTGTTGATTAAGAAATCCTTTTCTGGTATCTTTGAAAGTAAGGGATTTTAAAATGCTTTTATATATATTACAGAAATGCTGTCTGAGTCTTCAAAACTGATCATTATGTCTTGAAAGTTGGGTACAGCCATGCCACCTTCTGCTTTAGATTGTTGTAGGGTCGCCCTTTGAATGCCTGGATGTTTTGAATTCCAAATAAATGAGGTTATGATTGAATCAATTTCTTAACAAATTATTTGTTAATGTATATGGCTTTAAAATAGAAAAAGAATCTTAGGAAGGAAACTCATCTTGACAATGTTAATTCTCCCTGCTAAAGTGAGATGGAGAGTAAACCATGCACATGTACATCTTGTTTAAGTTTTTTCCGTGCTGACAGCAAAATTTTGTTGTAAGAGCTTTATATTTTCTTCTGATGTTTACCCCTAGGTATTTAAACTGGTCTGTGATGATAAAAGGTGTCCAATCTAATGTTGTGTGCTAGAAAGCTCACTGGAAAAAGCACACTTTTATTCAAATTAATTTTGAGTCCAGATATCATCTGCTGTTAGGACTGCAGGAACAGAATTTTGTTGGTCAAAACAAAATAATCCCCTTTATCAAAGACGCATTTCGGAAGTGCACAGCCAGTGGTTCAATGGCAATTGCAAATAGAAGTGGTGACAGGGGACATCCTTGTCTCGTACCACATTTTAGTTTGAACTAGTCAGAAGTAATGTTAATACAAACAGAAGCTTTTAAACTGATATATAGTAGTTTGATCCATGCATATACGTATGTTCGGGCCAAACCCAAATTTGTGCAATGTAGTGAATAGGTAGTCTGATTCAACCATATTAAATGCTTTTCTGCATCTAAAGATAATAAGGTCTCCAGGGTGTTAGATTTTATGAGTGAATATATTACATTTAACAGGCATCAAAGATTGGAGGCTAAGTGTCTGCCTTTAATAAATCCAGTTTGGTCTTATGAAATTACCAAAGGAAGCACTTTCTCAATTCTTCTAGCTAGAACTTTGGATGGCATCTTAACCATCTTGATCATTATTCAGAAGTGAGATTGGTCTGTGTGATGCATAGTGTAATAAATCCTTATTTTTCTTTGGAAAGATGATAATTAATGCTTGGTGAAAAGTTTGAGGTAGAATTTTATTGTCTCTGCTTTTATAAATGTTACTAATAAAAGGGAAGCTAACTTAATTATTTTTTTTAGGGTAGCCATCACGGCCTACTGCTTCCTCACTCTGAAGTGAGTTTATAGCATCTAGTAATTCTGAAAGTGACAGAGGTTTATCCAGTTCCTCTGCACTGAGATTGTCTGGCTGTAGTATCAAAAAACATTAGATTGTGTCTTGTCTTTCTTTCTGTAGAAGGATGGAATAACAGATTTAATCCAAATAGGATGTAGCACTGCATGTCTGGCTAACTTGAAGCTTATTCACTGTAATGTAATTTATAAAACCAAAACATTAAATATGAAAGAAAATAGATGGATGTACTGAAGAATAAATATTCTTCTTCTTTCAGCTGCTCCCATTAGGGGTTGCCACAGCGGATCATCTTCTTCCATATCTTTCTGTCCTCTGCATCTTGTTCTGTTACACTCATCACCTGCATGTCCTCTCTCACCACATCCATAAACCTTCGCTTAGGCCTTCCTCTTTTCCTCTTCCCTGGCAGCTCTATCCTTAGCATCCTTCTCCCAATATACCTACCATCTCTCCTCTGCACATGTCCAAACCAATGCAATCTCGCCTCTCTGACTTTGTCTCCCAATCGTCCATCTTGAGCTGACCCTCTAATGTACTCATTTCTAATCCTATCCATCATCGTCACACCCAATGCAAATCTTAGCGTCTTTAACTCTGCTACCTCCAGCTCTGTCTCGTGCTTTCTCGTCAGTGCCACCGTCTCCAACCCATATAACATAGCTGGTCTCACTACCATCCTGTAGACCTTCCCTTTCACTCTTGTTGATACCTGTCTGTCACAAATTACTCCTGACACTCTTCTCCACCCATTCCACCCTGTTTGCACTCTTTTTCACCTCTCTTCCACAAGCCACATTGCTCTGTACTGTTGTTCCTAAGTATTTAAACTCATCCACCTTCGCCAACTCTACTCCCTGCATCCTCACCATTCCACTGACCTCCCTCTCATTTACACACATGTATTCTGTCTTGTTCCTACTGACCTTCATTCCTCTCCTCTCTAGAGCATATCTCCACCTCTCCAGGGTCTCCTCAACCTGCTCCCTACTATTGCTACAGATCACAATGTCATCAGCAAAGATCATAGTCCACGGGGACTCCGGTCTAATCTCGTCTGTCAACCTGTACATCACCACTGCAAATAAGAAAGGGCTCAGAGCCGATCCCTGATGTAATCCCATCTCCAACTTGAATGCATCCGTCACTCCTACTGCAGACCTCACCACTGTCACAGTTCCCTCGTACATATCCTGTACAACCCTTACGTACTTCTCTGCCACTCCCGACTTCCTTATGCAATACCACAGGTCCTCTCAAGGCACCCTGTCATATGCTTTCTCCAGGTCCACAAAGACGCAATGCAACTCCTTCTGGCCTTCTCTAAACTTCTCCATCAACATTCTCAGAGCAAACACTGCATCTGTAGTGCTCTTTCTTGGCATGAAACCCTACTGCTGCTCACTAATCATCACCTCACTTCTTAACCTAGCTTTCACTACTCTTTCCCATAATTTCATGCTGTGGCTCATCAATTTTATTCCCCTGTAGTTACTGCAGTCCTTCACATCCCTCTTATTCTTAAATATCGGCACCAGTACACTTCTTCTCCACTCCTCAGGCATCCTCTCACTTTCCAAGATTCCATTTAACAATCTGGTTAAAAACTCCACTCCCATTTCTTCTAAACACCTCCATGCTTCCATAGGTATGTCATTTGGACCAACGGCCTTTCCATTTTTCATCCTCTTCATAGCTGTCCTTATTTTCTCCTTGCTAATCCATTGCACTTCCTGATTCACTATCTCCACATCATCCAACCTCTTCTCTCTCTCATTCTCTTCATTCATCAGCCTCTCAAAGTACTCTTTCCATCTTCTCAACAAACTCTCCTCGCTTGTGAGTACGTTTCCATCTTTATCCTTTATTACCCTAACCTGCTGCACATCTTTCCCAGTTCGGTCCCTCTGTGTAGCCAATCAGTACATGTCCTTTTCTCCCTCCTTGTTTCCAACCTCTCGTACAACTCACCATATGCCTTTTCTTTAGCCTTCACCACCTCTCTCTTCACCTCGCACCTTATCTCCTTGTACTCTTGTCTACTTTCTGCATCTCTCTGACTATCCCACTTCTTCTTTGCCATCCTCTTCCTCTGTATACTCTCCTGTATTTCTTCATTCCACCACCAGGTTTCCTTTTCCTCCTTCCTCTTTCCAGATGTCACGCCAAGCACCCTTCTTGCTGTCACCCTTACTACATCTGCTGTAGTTTTCCAGCTGTCTGGTAACTCTTCACTGCCAATCAGTACCTGTCTCACCTCCTCCCTAAACTCAACCTTGCAGTCTTCCTTTTTCAACTTCCACCATTTGATCCTTGGCTCTGCCCTCACTCTCTTCCTCTTCTTGATCTCCAATGTCATCCTACAGACCACCATCCTATGCTGCTTAACTACATTTTCCCCTGCCACCACTTTGCAGTCTTCAATCTCCTTCAGATCAACTCTTCTGCATAGGATGTAATCTACCTGTGTGCATCTTCCTCCACTCTTGTACGTAACCCTATGTTCCTCCATCTTCTTAAAATACTTATTCACCACAGCTATGTCCATCCTTTTGGCAAAATTCACTATCCTCTGACCTTCTTCATTCCTCTCCTTGACACCATACCTACCCATCACCTCCTCATCTCCACTGTTCCCTTCACCAACATGCCAATTGAAATCCGCTCCAATCACCACTTTCTGTCCCTTGGGTACACTGTTCATCACTTCATCCAATTCACTCAAAAAATTTTCTTTTTCACCCATTGCACACCCAACTTGCGATGCATATGCACTAACAACATTCATCATCACACCTCCAATTTCCAGCTTCATAATCATTACTCTGCCTGACACTCTTTTCACCTCCAAAACACTCTTGACATACTGTTCCTTCAGAATAAATCCTACCCCATTTCTCCTCCCATCCACACCATGATAGAACAATCTGAATCCACCTCCGATCCATCTGGCCTTACTACCCTTTCATTGAGTCTCTTGCACGCACAATATATCAACCTTCCTTCTCTCCATCTTATCTGCTAACTCTCTCCCCTTACCAGTCATACTGCCAACATTCAAAGTTCCTACCCTCCGTTCCACTCTCTTTACTTTCCTCCTCTCCTCCTGCCTCCAGACACGTCTCCCCCCTCTTCTTCTTCTTCTTCTTCGGCCAACAGTAGCCCAATTTCTGCCAGCACCCTGTTGGCTAACAGTACTGGTGGTGGTCCTTGTTAACCCGGGGCTCGACCGATCCAGTATGGAAATTTGTATTGTTATATCACATATTGATTTGGCAAAATTTTACACCGGATGCCCTTCCTGATGTAACCCTCCCCATTTATCTGGGCTTGGGAACGGCACGAAGAAACACACTGGTTTGTGCATCCCCTGTGGCTGAAGAATAAATATTAAAATAATAAAACATTAAATGCTATTATTGTTCTATTAATATTCTGAGATGGCAAGGAAAACCCTTGTAATGTGCTGAGGAACCAATAAACATTCATTGTGCACTGCAAGTGAAGGCATAGGCGGATACACTATTGCTGAGAGAAGAATTATAAAAATGTTGGACAAGCACAAATTCTCTGCAGTTATGATCACAGGAAAATATGAATGAACTCAGAAGTAAGCTATTGTACAGTGTGGTGGGCGGCTGAGGGCTGTGCCCAGCCGGGACGCCTAGAAGGACCGAGAGAGGGACTATGCCTCCCCCGGACCACGAGAGGGCAGCCGCCCTGGCTTGTATGGCGGCCATGGGAACATGGAAGCTCAACCCTATAGGAGCCCATGGCCACTGCCAGGGGGTGCCCAGACGATTGTGGAGCCCTGGACGTCAGCACTTCCACCACACCCGGAGGTGCTGGCAGAAGGAATACTGGGGACACCCGGAGTGCTTCCAGGTGCTCATGCGGCACTTCTGCCACACCAAGAAGTACCACATGGAAGTTCATCACAGGGCACCTGGAGCACGTTCGGGTGGGTATAAAAGAGGCCACCTCCCTCCAGTCGAAAGCCGGAGTCGGGAGGAAGAGGACGAAACTCAGAGGAGAGGAGTAGAGGCAGTGAGAAGAGGAAGGTGCATTGGAAGGCCCGGAATCTAATTGTGGTTGGTGTAGGGGCACTGTCTGCTGTGCGGGACTTTATGGACACTTTTAATTGTAAATAAACGTGTGTTTTTGACTATCGGTGTCTGCCTGTCTGTGACCAGGGCTGGTGTTCCACAACAGATACTACATTTTACAGTACACAAAACTAAACTATTAAAGTCATCATCATGAAAAATCTTTGTTAAAACTGAAAAATGGAAGGCAAAAACAATAGGGAAAACTATTATTGAAAATCAAGAAAATACAATGAACTATAAAGTATGAATTTCCATGCCCCATCATTAATCATTTCTCCATTAAAATTTGCTCTCTGTGGCAATGCTCTATGGCAATGTTCAAGCCACAGCTTGGGTCATCTTTAAGAATTTTTTTCCACAACTAAATTCTTTAGCCGATATGTTGACTGTAACATATGAAGGGGACTTAACCAGGTATACAAATTGGAAATGTGAGGGGTAGGGAATTTAGGACAGGCCCAATTTAGAACTATACATCAGGGGATAAACAATGGTGTAAAAACAAATATGAATAGTACAGTAAATTCTAACCCAAAGTTTAAATGCAAAAGTAAAAAAGGAACATATTAAAAATAGCGTGCCTTGATGCAAGAAGTATCAAAAATAAACCAAGTGCACTAGAGTTGTATGTAGCTGATCGTAATTAAGATATTATAGCAGTAGCAGGAACCTGGTTAAATAACAAAGATGGGATAAGCGTAACATAGATGGGTACACATTTTTATCAAGGATTACAGAACAAAAAGGAGGGAGAGTTGTTGTTTATGTGAAGCAGAATTTAAATGCAAGTTTCCTTTAATTGGATGATGAGCCACATCTTAGTCAGTATATCTGGAAAACATCAAAAAGAGGCCTTATTTAAGGAGTGTGCTATAGCCACCCCCCAATGCAGACGGTAATTTCAATGCACACCTTTTTTCACAAGTTTACAGAGGGATATTATAGTCATGGGGGACTTTAACTATCTGAATATTAATTAGGCTAACTTTGCAAATAGTGAAGTACAACAACAGGAGTTTACAGACACAACAAATGACTGTTTTTCAACACCTTATGTCAAAGCACCAACACAAGGGGAAGCCTGTTTAGATTTAGTATTTTGTAATAACCAGGATAGAATTGGCGGTACAGAGGTGATTGAACCTAAGGGTCAAGTGACGAAAATATAATAAAATTCTCAGTGTTCTGGCAAAGTGTGGCTGCAAAGACTAAAACTTAAGTTTAAATTTGGTGGGGTAAATTTTGAAAAGATACAGCAAAGCCTAAAAGTAATAAACTGGGAAAAGCTTTTGGTTGTGGAGACATATAAATTAGGGCAGGTATGCCCCAAAAATTTCTATTAGTAGGAAATAACACAATAAAAAAACACTGCAGTGGAAATAAAAAGATAAAAATGAAGCTGCAAAGGAAAAAACAGTTATATAAGGCGTATAACTCAGATAACTCCAAATCAAACATTAAGAAAGATATTCGGGGAGGTAAAAGGCAGTTAGAGAGAAATATTGCAGAAAAGGAAAAAGATGGCCCAAAGCGATTTTTTCAGAATGTTTCAGTAACAGTCAAGGAGGAGGTGAATTGCATCAGATATAGCAAAGAGGAACTGAAATACCTGTATACAGACTGTGAAATGGCAAATTGTCTAAACCTGCATTTTTGTGAGGTCTTCACATGTGAAGAAGTAGGTAACTTCTCACCTGTAACACGGACTACTAAGGAGTTACTGAGGGATTTGGAAATTTCTGAGGGAGAAGTACTGCTCAGATTAAATAGTCAAACAAATTATCAGGATCAGGTAGTATTTATCCTTGAGTACTTAAGGAAGTTAGTGAGTACATATATGAACACTTGGTGCATATTTTCAGGAAGACACTGAGCACTGGAGAAATTACAAACGACTGGAAATTGGCAAAAATTATCCCATTACATAAAAAGGGTGATCAGGAAGATCCAAGTAAATATATGCCAGTAAGCTTAACATGCATCACAGGAAAATTAATGAAAGTAATTATTAAGAATAAGATTTGAGCAACACACGCCAAGAAAAAGGAGTTTTACTGAACAGTCAGCATGAGCTCAGATGAGGGAGGTTGTGTTCTACTAACATGCTGGAATTATATGAGGAAGTAACAAAAGGATATGAGTGGTGCATGTGATATTATTTATCGTGACTTTCAGAAAGCATTTGAATAGGTACCACATGAGAAGTTGGGCATTAAACCAAAACAGTTGGGAGTTCAGGGTATACAGTAATCCCTCCTCCATCGCGGGGGTTGCGTTCCAGAGCCACCCGCGAAATAAGAAAATCCGCGAAGTAGAAACCATATGTTTATATGGTTATTTTTATATTGTCATGCTTGGGTCACAGATTTGCGCAGAAACACAGGAGGTTGTAGAGAGACAGGAACGTTATTCAAACACTGCAAACAAACATTTGTCTCTTTTTCAAAAGTTTAAACTGTGCTCCATGACAAGACAGAGATGACAGTTCCGTCTCACAATTAAGAGAATGCAAACATATCTTCCTCTTCAAAGGAGTCAGGAGCAGAGACTGTCATAAAGGCAGAGGAAAATCAATAGGGCTGTTTGGCTTTTAAGTATGTGAAGCACCGCGGCACAAAGCTGTTGAAGGCAGCAGCTCACACCCCCTCCGTCAAGAGCACAGAAAGAGAGAGAGAGACAGAGAAAAACAAGCAAGCAAAAATCAATACATGCTCTTCGAGCTTTTAAGTATGCGAAGCACCGTGCAGCATGTCGTTTCAGGAAGCAGCTGCACAAAAGATAGCAACGTGAAGATAATCTTTCAGCATTTTTAGACGAGCGTCCGTATCGTCTAGGTGTGCGAACAGAACCCCTGCTCAATCCCCCTACGTCAGGATCAGAGAAAGTCAGTGCAAGAGAAAGAGAAAAGTAAGCTGGGTAGCTTCTCAGCCATCTGCCAATAGCGTCCCTTGTATGAAATCAACTGGGCAAACCAACTGAGGAAGCATGTACCAGAAATTAAAAGACCCATTGTCCGCAGAAACCCGCGAAGCAGCGAAAAATCTGCGATATATATTTAAATATGCTTACATATAAAATCCGCGATGGAGTGAAGCCGCGAAAGGCGAAGCGCGATATAGCGAGGGATTACTGTAATGTGTAGATGAGTGCAGCATTGGCTAAAACACAGGAAGCAGAGGGTGATGGTGCAAAGAACATTATCAGAACTAGGTGAAGTTCACAGTGGTGTTCCACAGGGTTCAGTGTTAGGGTGGGGTAAATGGTCTGTGGCGTTGTGCAGATTTTAAATAAATAATCTCATCCCAAGATGTGAAAAGCTGGTCGCACGCTCACCTGCAAATGTGGGTGGATCAGTCTGGTGCTGCATTCTCACCTCGACAGAGGATTACATCTGCTCTCAATCATGCCAATATAAGAGGAGCCTGCACAGCTGAGTGAGACAGAGATGGAGAAAGGGATGGAGAGAGAGCAATGAGAGATGGAAGTTAAAGGAAGGAATGGTGGAGATGGCAGGATGCGGAAAAGCCAATGTGCAGTAGAACAGAGACAGGCAGCCAGGTGAAGAAACTGCAGCAGGGGCCCGAGCTTGGATTTAGAAGGCTGGCTATGCCTGCAGGTTGGACGTCTCCTCAGACTGCTAGATCCAAAGTGGGTAAGCCGTGGAGAGGTGGGATTTTAGAAGGAGGCATCAGGGTTTGGTCATTTTTAAAGTACAGTTCCCTGCCAGGGATTTTAACCTCATATTAATGGACATATTTATTAGGAATATTTTTAACTGATTTTAATAAAAGCACTTGACACCTTTTTACACCTACCCATACTGTAAGTATGTGTCCTAATTTACCTGTCTCATCTCAGTCTATGACTATCAACGGCTCGGATTGAAGAGGCTCCTGGATGCACAACAGAGGGAGCATGGAGCTGACCCAGACCATCACATAGGGGTGCTGCTATTTTTAATATATGGATATGAATACAAATAATATGCTGGTTAAATTAGCAGATGATACCAAGCCTCGTGAATAGGCAGATAATCTAAACTCCATTGAATCATTGCAAAGGGACTCAGACAGCATGCATGCTTGGGCAGATTTGTGGCTAATGAAATTTAATGCAAGTAAATGTAAAGTATCACACGTAGCAAGTAATAATGCCATATTTGAATACACAATGAGAGGTCTGAAAATAAAATGTACAACTTATGAGAAGAATTTAGGAGTCATACTGGACTCATCATTATCCACTTCCAGATAGTAATCAGAAGCCATTAAGAAAGCTAACAGAATATTAGGTTATATAGCATGATGTGTAGAGTACAAGTCTAAGGAGGTTATGCTGAAGCTTTATAATCCACTGGTAAGTCCACATCTGCAGTATTGTGAACGGTTTTGGCCTCCAGGCTACAAAAAAGACACAGAAGCACTAGAAAACATCCAGAGAGGAGTGACTAGGCTGATTTCAGGGCTGCAGGAAATGTTCATGGTATTCAAAACTATGAAGGAAATTAGTACAGGTTCAACAAGAACACACTGAGACTGTTGGAAGCTTGTTAAAGGTAAATTTCTCAAACACATTAGGAAGTTTTTCTTCACAGAGATCAACAGACACATGGAATAAGTTACAAAGTAGTGTGATAGACAGTAAGGCTTTAGAAACTCGATTCGATGTTACTTTGGAAGAAACAAGTGGATAGGACTGGCAAACTTATTGGGTGAATGGCCTGTTCTCATCTAAATCTTTTTAATGTTCTAATGCAGGGGTGGGCAAAGTCATTCCTGGAGGGCCACAGTGGCTGCAGGTTTTTGTTCCAACCTTGCTTAATTAGAAGCCCTTATTGCTCAAGTGACACTTCTACTTCACTTTAGTTGTCTTGCTCGTTAAGATTTTGAGCCCTTATTGCTTATTTTGGTCTTAAACAGCTGAATTCTCGGTTTTCAATGGCTCCTTATTGGCAATAACATGCAAATGACAAAAGAAACCAGTATTTCTCCATTTAGCTTGTTACCATTTACACCCGTGTAAATTTATTGTGCACTATTTGGTTTAATTAAATACTTGGAAGGAAAGTGAAGAGAAAAAAGTGAAAGATTGTGTACTATTCATCCATTTTAGACTTCAAATCGTTTGGGTGATATGCTTAGAAAGGAAAAAAAAAATCTAGGACATGAGAATGGCCTGACATAGCTGTGTTAAAGCACAAACAAGCCATGAAATTAAATTATTGGGAAGGACTGTTTTCTAATTAAGCATCTGGGCTGGGGCAAAAACCTGCAGCCACTGCGGCCCTCCAGGACTGACTTTGCCCACCCCTGTTCTAATGAGATGTTAATCTCTAAAGAAAAGGCAGTTTGCTCTTTAGATTTAGAAATTGAAACACTGCACTTGACATTAGAATGAACTTTGAAACAATTGAATGGTTGAGTTTTGCTTTAATATTTTACATATAGTAAGACATGTATGTTTACAGTGATAAAGTACAGTATGTATTTAGTAAATGTTTCACTAGTGAGATGAAAAACTTCTTGTACTCTACTTAGAGTCGTGAAAAGAGTCAGACCTCAGTTGAGAGGTGAAACAGGGAAGAGCAAGAATAGCATAAATTAAGAGCTATAGAGAAATTCAAGGTCTCTCACTCTCTCTCTTCATCATTTCATCCAGAGACCACAATAGTTCAGAAGAATTATAAGCTTACTACAAACAGCCACCTGGCAATGTAAGCAAATTAAGTTTATAGACTGCTAGTAAGAGAAGCTGCTATCCAGGTTGTATTTAGTATGATTTATCACTCTCATTGTATTTGCTTCTGTTTTAGGCACATTAGGAACCTTAAGTTAACCTGCCTCCTGCCTGTTTTTTGTGCTTTATCTTATAAATATAAGAGAAAGAGTAAAGTATTTAGCCACAGTAGCAGTCAACCCTAACGATAAACACGAGTGGAAATTCAGATTACAGTTGTTTCTTTGCGACCGGCTGGTAAGTGTAAATATACGAGGACTAAGGTGAGGATTTGGGACGTTCATAAACAGAAATACCATCTCTATTATGTGTATATTTGTTTTTCCTTGTTTAATTTGTAACTGTTTGCTGCCTTCTGTTTATCTGTTTATATGTATATGTGTATGTATGTGTGTTACTTGGTTCCTTTAGTTCAATACACATGTACTATATGTATGCTAAATTTATTGATTTATTTTTCCAGGAAAATTACTTTTGTAACCTTATTAATATGGGTTTTGTTGATTCTGACAGTCTGCAGGTAACCTTTGTATTCATGATTTTTATTTTCGCTCTAATTAGTTTTTCATTTTTTTCAATTTTTCTATCTGCTTAATGTTTTGATGAGTTAAGATGTCTTCTAAAGATATGTTTTCACCCTAGGATCATTTCATGATTAAACAGCACAATAACTGACATTGCAGGTTTTATCATCCAGATTTATTTAATTATGAAAAATGAAGTATACACTATTAACGAAAAGTGCTAGATAGGTTTAATTCACCCATTCTAATGCATAGCAGCTAATCTTACAAATTAAAAAAAAAAACTTGTTTCTTGTGAATATGAGATTTTGTTCACTGTACAATAACTCACTGTCTAGAAGTACACCCGCTCTTAAACAACCCAACAAATAGGAGAGCAATTTCAAAATCATAGTAGTACTTACAAGGAAACTTACCCTTCAACTCTGCAGAGCAACACTGGGTGAAAAAGATCTTAGATTAACAAACAACTAGTGTAAAGCCACTCTTTGACGAGTGCATTATTTCTAAATCTACATATAATACAATTTACTATCTTACAGTATGTTTAATTCTTCTACCTTCAAAGGTCAGTAATTTAACATCAAAACACAGTGAACTGGTGAGAAATAAAAACAGGCTTTTTCACAAGACCACATGCTTTGTTTTTGCCCTCAACTCATAACCAACAGCATATCTATTTTTACTCAGTTACCAGAAGCCCTTGGCATTTAAATAGAATCTCACCCCCTTTTTAGGAATTGATAGTTTTAAAAAGGTGCCTTTGTTACATTGGTAGATAGTTGTCTAGTTTTACAACCCTAATTACAAAAAAGTTGTGATGCTGTGTAAAATGTACATAAAAACAGAATGCAATGATTTGCAAATCTCATAAACCCTTATTTTATTCACAATAGAACACAGAAAACATATCAAATTTTTAAACTGAGAAAATGTACCATTTTAAGAAAAGGATGAGGTCATTTTTGAATTTCATGGCAACTTCAAAAAAGTTGGGGCAGGGCCATGTTTACCACTGTGTAGCATCTCCTCTTCTATTAACAACACTCCACTCATTAAACGTCTGGGAACTGAGGAGACAAGTTGCTAGACTTTTAGGAGAGGAATGTCCCATTCTTGTCTGATATAGGGTTCTAGCTGCTCAGCAGTCCTGGGTTGTTTTTGTTATATTTTTCGTTTCATGATGTGATAAATGTTTTCAATTAGTAAAAGGTCTGGTCTGCAGGCAGGCCAGTTCAGCACCTGGATTCTTGTACTATGAAGCCATACTATTGTAATAGATGCAGTATGCGGTTTAGCATTGTCTTACTGAAATATGCAAGGCCTTCTCTGAAAAAGACATCTGGAAGGAAGCTTATGTTGCTCTAAAGCCTGTATATACCTTGTAACACTGATGGTGCCTTTCCAGATGTGCAAGGTGCCAATTCCATGGGCACTAATGTGCCCCCATACCATCAGAGATGCAGGCTTTTGAACTGACCACTGATAACAAGCTAGACGGTCCCTTTCATTTTTAGTGCGGAGGACACAGCATCCACGTTTTCCAAAAATAATTTCAATTTGTCTGACCACAGAACAGTTTCCCACTTTGCCTGTTCCTGAGCCCATGTAGTAATTTCTATGACAGAATTATGCCTGTTTTTAATACAGTGCTGCTTGATTTTCAGCCTTGTCACTTATGCACATATTCTTGGAATCTCTTGATGATAGTGTGTACTGTACTGTAGGTGATGAGATATTCATAGTCTGCTCAATTTTATGTTGAAGAACATTATTCTAAAATTGTTCCACAATTTGCAGATGAAGTTTTTTGCAGATTGGTGAACCTCTGCCCCATCTTTACATCTGAGAGACTCTGCCTCTCAAAGATGCTCTTTTTATACCCAATCATATTACTCACTTGTTGCCAATTAGCTGAATTAGTTGCAAAATTGTTCATCCAGCTGTTTCTTTTCAGCCTTTTGTTGCCCCCATCCCAACATTTGAGGTATGTTGCTGCCATCAAATTCAAAATAAGCTAATATTTTTCATGAAATAGCAAAATGTCTCAGTTTCTAAATTTAATCTGTTTTACTGAAAAAAGCATATTTAAAGAAAAAGTGTTGTATCTCATAATAGTTGAAAAAATTAAATTTTGTCAAAGATCAATACAGCTATTTTCCAAAATACAAAATAATAATAATAATACATTTTATTTATATAGCACCTTTCCCATGCTCAAGGCACTTCACAGAGTTTAAGAAAGAACGGCAGGGTATACAGTATATAGCATTGTACTAAACCAGATAAATAAATAAAGAAGAGTAAGATAGTAAATTCTGAGAGAAAAAGCCTAACAGACAACATAATTGATGGTCTCGCACAAACACACAGATTACATGA
This sequence comes from Erpetoichthys calabaricus, assembly GCF_900747795.2. Classification (NCBI taxonomy): domain Eukaryota; kingdom Metazoa; phylum Chordata; class Cladistia; order Polypteriformes; family Polypteridae; genus Erpetoichthys; species Erpetoichthys calabaricus. The sequence goes on from NC_041395.2 coordinate 286,439,534, forward strand.
GCAACTTGACATAGAGGTAAACTGAGAGAGGGGTAATAAATCAGGTAGAGCTAAAAGCCTTCCTGAACAGATGAATTTTGAGTTGTTTTTTAAAAGAATTCATGGAGTCAGATGATCTAATTAATTTTGGTAGGTCATTCCAGAGTCTGGGCGCTATACAGCTGAAGGTCCTGTCACCCATGGAGTGTAGATTAGTGTGAGGTACAACAAGATTACCAGAATCAGAGGACCTTAGTGGGCGGACAGGCACATAGTGATGGAGAAGGTCACTGATGTAGTTTGGCGCAAGGTCATTTAAGGCTTTGTAGGTTATTAGTAGAATTTTATATTCAACTAGCCAACCCGCGGCGTAACATACGCCGCATAATTATGTATTGATGGGTGAACACTTGCTGAACGACACAGTTGTCCAAATGGGGTGGGTTTGTGGATACCACTGTGAGTGAATGAAAAGATGGACCTCTGGAGAGAGCAACATACAATTGTCCGTGACTGAAAGTGGGATTGTCTGTGACGATGGAGGCCACGCTGGTGAAAGTTACTTCGTCGGTAGGGATAAGTTTCAGCACTTGTTCATTAAGGTGTAGCGAGTCTTCGTTGTTGACGCTTAATATAGCTTGCGGAGTCACAGTTGAGAAACAATTTTTTAATGTCTTTTAAGCACAGGGAAAAAAATTAACATGTGAAACATCCATAATGTAATAAGCCACCAAGAAAAGTAACATTGCAACAATGCACGCTACGATCCGATCGCTGTAAACAGAAGTGAAAACAAAATCGAGGCCGGTGCATTCTTTAACTGCCTTGTAGCGCAGTGGTAGTGTTGCTGTTTTGCAGTAAGGAGACTGTGGAAGATTTTGGGTTTGCTTCCCGGTTTCTCCCTGTGTGGATAGCGCTTTGAATACTGAAAACATCGGTATATCAATGTAATGAAGTATTATTATTCTTATGCGTCCAGCGCTCTCTCTCTCACACGCACCTGTATGCGTGTGTGTCGCTCGCTCTCTCTCGCTCGCTGCACGTGTTCCTGCAGGCATACCAGTAAGTGAATGAAAAGATGGAACTCTGGAGAGAGCAACATACAGCTGTCCGTGACTGAAAACTGGTTTTGGCAGATACATGCACATCTTTTTGAAAGTTTGGCCCTGTGCCTTATCAATTGTCATCGCAAAGGCAAATCTAACAGGAAATTGTCTTTGTGTTAAGGTAAAAGGCAAATTATCCGCGACAAACAAACTGTTTTACACACTGCATACCAACCCGCGGCGTAGTATGCGCCGCATAATCACGCCGGTTTTTTAATGTTTTTTAACACTAGAATTACCAGAGCCTACGAAAAAACTCGTAAATCCGTCCCACCTTAAATCGCGTCTTAAATCCGTTTGCACCTCTCCGCCAGAGGCCTTTGTCATCTAAATGTGCTGATAAAGCTACTAGCAGCCAGCTATTCCATCCCCCCACCGACTTAGAATGAACTTCTCTCCTAGCTCAAGCCTTGCCTTGATTTGATTACCTGGGATTGAAGTGGAGTTTTACAGTGGAAATAATTCTAGCGTTATTTGGAATACACGCATTTCATGTGTGTTCCATTTCTATAGTTGGCTGTGCAAACACATTTTTAAAACAGAAACGTTTTTCATATTCTAATAGTAAATGACAAAATGTAGGCATAAACTATATAACGTATGAAGCCTGAAGTCCATATATCAAAGAAACACTTTCACAAAAGGTACAAATAAAAGAACACGTGCGCCTTCATTCAAAAAAAAAAAAAAAAAAAAAAAGCCGCGTTAGCATGCCACATTGACACTCTTACTACAACCGCCGCAGTGGCGTAGTGTTATCAGCGCCTGACTGGGAGTCAGAGGGTGGCGAGTTCGATTCCGCACGGCTCCACTTCAAGAAATTAACTGCTCTTATTCTTACAATTTTAGAATAACAATATAAATTTGATTTCAGTCTGTAACAGGCGGTGTAACTTATGATACTGGTAAAGGTTAGCTTTTTTTTTTTTTTTAATTCACTTTTCATTCTCGCAGTCACATTCAGAATCAATCCATACAACCCCATCTGACACAGCTGGTTTCACATAAATAAAAGTGCACTTTTATTCAAGACTATAACCGAAGAATAAAGAAAGCAAGTTACAGTTGGTGGTTGATACGACAGCTTGCGTGGTGCAATGTTAAGAACTGCTGATTTCCGATCCGTGCTATATAAAATCATCACATTCAAATATTAACAGTTCCCACACACCCAAGGTCCGCCATTCCTACATTTACAACATGTGTACTTGTTGCAGTGTACACACCTCTCTGTGCTATGGTTCCTATTACAGTGAATGAGCACCTGACACTGTACTTTCTTCCCTGGGGGAAGCTGAGGTCTTAGAACGGAAGTTTGTTGACGCTGTATCATCTTTTCTTTTTCCATCGCCTTTTCCTGTAAGAAGCGACGACGAAGTTCCTCTGCAAGGTGAGCCATGAACACTCTTCTTTCCTCAGCGGACCCCGTGCATGCCTTATACAGTACGTGTGCGTTCATCGCTGCTAGGTCAAGGATGTTGTACAACACAGCAACCGGCCACCTGCGTGTTCCTGTGCGCACTGAACAAGCACGCGCCTCCTGGTTCATGATGTCAACGCCACGCTGGGGAAAAAAGAAAGACAAATATATGTGACATTTTGAAGAAATCATTTTATCACCAGAAGAGCACCAGAATACTTCGTCACACTAATATTTTTTTCATTAGCATACCTTCATGTGGTTGTAGTCTGTGACCGTGTTTGTTTGTTTTTTTTTATCTTGCCCAATCTCCACATCATGGTGCATTGTGCTGAGAATGCAGACAGAATTCATCTTTTTGGGCACATACACTGTCAGCATGGCACTGGGAGATCTAAACACCAGCGTGGAGAATTGTTCATGTACTGAACTGACTTTAGCTGCAGGTGGAAGTTCCCGTCGCACTTTATTCATGGTGCCAAGCAGAGTTGTATTGCGGTGCAGCAGTCTATTAGCCAGCGAAAGTGACGTGAAGAAGTTGTCTGTTGTTACGGTTCTGCCTTTTTGGATTGTGGCAGATTTGGAGACAAAGTACATGTGCAATGCCACTCCTTATTTAGGAAAAGATCCCAGTCGTCCCACGGGAGAAAGACTTTCCGAGTCTGTGGTCATAAAGCTTATGGAGCCATTTCTGGACAAAGGCAGAACCGTAACAACAGACAACTTCTTCACGTCACTTTCGCTGGCTAATAGACTGCTGCACCGCAATACAACTCTGCTTGGCACCATGAATAAAGTGCGACGGGAACTTCCACCTGCAGCTAAAGTCAGTTCAGTACATGAACAATTCTCCACGCTGGTGTTTAGATCTCCCAGTGCCATGCTGACAGTGTATGTGCCCAAAAAGATGAATTCTGTCTGCATTCTCAGCACAATGCACCATGATGTGGAGATTGGGCAAGATAAAAAAAAACAAACAAACACGGTCACAGACTACAACCACATGAAGGTATGCTAATGAAAAAAATATTAGTGTGACGAAGTATTCTGGTGCTCTTCTGGTGATAAAATGATTTCTTCAAAATGTCACATATATTTGTCTTTCTTTTTTCCCCAGCGTGGCGTTGACATCATGAACCAGGAGGCGCGTGCTTGTTCAGTGCGCACAGGAACACGCAGGTGGCCGGTTGCTGTGTTGTACAACATCCTTGACCTAGCAGCGATGAACGCACACGTACTGTATAAGGCATGCACGGGGTCCGCTGAGGAAAGAAGAGTGTTCATGGCTCACCTTGCAGAGGAACTTCGTCGTCGCTTCTTACAGGAAAAGGCGATGGAAAAAGAAAAGATGATACAGCGTCAACAAACTTCCGTTCTAAGACCTCAGCTTCCCCCAGGGAAGAAAGTACAGTGTCAGGTGCTCATTCACTGTAATAGGAACCATAGCACAGAGAGGTGTGTACACTGCAACAAGTACACATGTTGTAAATGTAGGAATGGCGGACCTTGGGTGTGTGGGAACTGTTAATATTTGAATGTGATGATTTTATATAGCACGGATCGGAAATCAGCAGTTCTTAACATTGCACCACGCAAGCTGTCATATCAACCACCAACTGTAACTTGCTTTCTTTATTCTTCGGTTATAGTCTTGAATAAAAGTGCACTTTTATTTATGTGAAACCAGCTGTGTCAGATGGGGTTGTATGGATTGATTCTGAATGTGACTGCGAGAATGAAAAGTGAATTAAAAAAAAAAAAAAAGCTAACCTTTACCAGTATCATAAGTTACACCGCCTGTTACAGACTGAAATCAAATTTATATTGTTATTCTAAAATTGTAAGAATAAGAGCAGTTAATTTCTCGAAGTGGAGCCGTGCGGAATCGAACTCGCCACCCTCTGACTCCCAGTCAGGCGCTGATAACATTACGCCACTGCGGCGGTTGTAGTAAGAGTGTCAATGTGGCATGCTAACGCGGCTTTTTTTTTTTTTTTTTTTTTTTTTTGAATGAAGGCGCACGTGTTCTTTTATTTGTACCTTTTGTGAAAGTGTTTCTTTGATATATGGACTTCAGGCTTCATACGTTATATAGTTTATGCCTACATTTTGTCATTTACTATTAGAATATGAAAAACGTTTCTGTTTTAAAAATGTGTTTGCACAGCCAACTATAGAAATGGAACACACATGAAATGCGTGTATTCCAAATAACGCTAGAATTATTTCCACTGTAAAACTCCACTTCAATCCCAGGTAATCAAATCAAGGCAAGGCTTGAGCTAGGAGAGAAGTTCATTCTAAGTCGGTGGGGGGATGGAATAGCTGGCTGCTAGTAGCTTTATCAGCACATTTAGATGACAAAGGCCTCTGGCGGAGAGGTGCAAACGGATTTAAGACGCGATTTAAGGTGGGACGGATTTACGAGTTTTTTCGTAGGCTCTGGTAATTCTAGTGTTAAACAGAGGGAAAAAATGAACATTTGCAAAATCCGTAACGCCACTTTCAGTAAGTACAATGCACACGCGTTTAATTTGTCAGCCACTTTTTGCCAGCCGTCTTTTCTGGTTTGGGCTGCTTTTGCAGGGTTACCGCTTGTGCATATTAAATCTTGAAATCCTTCGAGTAACTAATTAACTAACTAACACCTACCCACCCAGCTTGTGAGAAAAAAATGTGCCCGTTCTTTCATCATTTTGTTGCAGCCTATCAAAGACTTCCTGATCATGTTTTCTAGACTCAATATACAGTGGAACCATAATTCGTTCCAAACCTCTGGTCGTAAACCGATTTGGTCATGAACCGAAGCAATTTCCCCCATAGGATTGTATGTAAATACAATTAATCCATTCCAGACCATACGAACTGTATGTAAATATATTTTTTTAAAGATTTTTAAGCACAAATATAGTTAATCATTACACCATAGAATGCACAGTGTAATAGTAAAAACATTGAATAACACTGACACAAACACCCAGGCTCCCTGCTCAGCTGCATGGTCTCTCTCTCTCTCAGCAGCACGCGAGCCCCCCCCCCCCACCCTCTCTCAGCAGCACACGAGCCTCCCCAGCCCCCCTCTCTCTCTCTCTCTCTCTCTCTCTCTCTCTCTCTCTCTCTCTCAGCAGCACGCGAACCCCCTCCCCCTCTGTCTCTCAGAAGCACGCGAGCCCTCTCTCTCTCTGTAACATTGCAGCAGTTGTATAAACACTTTTTTTTAAAATGAGTTTTAAGCACACGGGGAAAAAACTCCGAACTTTGTTTAAAAGCCAACCAAGATAGTAACATTGCAGGAGTTCACCATTTTTAATCAGGCGACTGACAGTAGTGGAGTCAGGCACAGAGAAGGTCAGCTGCTGAGAAAGCGTCTCGACTGTTGCAGGGCGGTGAAGCAGGTGAGACGCTAATGAAAAAGAGGCACAGAGCTTATTGGTTTTTAAAGACTGCTTCCTTCATTGCATTTTAACCTCAGTTTTAAAGGATTGCGTGTCTCTCTCTGTCGCACTGCCTGTGTGTATGCCTCTGTCTCTCTGTGGCGCTGCCTGTGTGTGCGCGGCTCTCTCTCTCGGGCTGCCTGTGTGTGTGTGGCTCTCTCTCTCGCGATGCCTGTGTGTGCCTCTGTCTCCCTCTGGCGCTGCCTCTGTGTGAACCAAGGTTCCACTGGGGTTGACTAATGAAAAGTTAACGTGGCTCAGAGCTGCATGTGGACCGTGGCACAGACAAACAGAAATGACGGCATGTTTTCCGAGGCGTCGCATCCGAGTTGGTGGGTGTGGCCCCATGACCTTGCCCAACACCCAGTCCATACAAGCATTGAACAGAGTAGGAGCAAGAACACACCCCTGCCGAACCCCAGAATCAACTGGGAAAAACGCAGAGGTCCTGCCTCCACTCTGCACAGCACTCACAATACCAGTGTACAGGCCAGCCATGATATCCAGCAACCTCGAGGGGATCCTGCGAATCCTCAGGATGTTCCACAGGGCAGCTCGATCAACTGAGTCGAATGCTTTGCAAAAATCAACAAAGGCTGCAAAGAAACTCTGCCGATATTCGCGTTTGCGCTCCATGAGAACCCTCAGTGCCAGGATGCGGTCGATGGTAGACTTCTTAGGCATAAAACCAGACTGTTCCGGTCACTGGTAGATGAGCAAGTGATCACGGATCCTGTTGAGGACGACCCTAGCAAGGACCTTACCCGGCACCGAGAGCAATTTGTACATTACATCCTAAATCTCTGTTTCTTTTGATGTGTTAATCTATCATGGAGTAAAATTGTAAAAGCTTTTTATTATTTGCTTTTAGCATTCTAATCTTAGGAGAACAGTTCTCTGAATAATTTATGAATTGTTCAATTTCACCTAAATATTTGGTGTAGCCACATAACTCTGTGACACCTATATTGGCAAAAACAGTATTAGGTTAATTTAAAATTCACTTATTTGTATTATGAGAAATGTAACCATTATGCCCTCATTACAGGGTGTGATGGATGGCCAGCTAAATATTCCGTCCCTCACCCCCAGGCCGCCAGGTGGAGCTCTCCCGACAGCATGGAGGTTCCCCGAATTCCAGCAGGGCCTTATGGACCTTGTAGTTTGTATGCACAGCCCTGCTGGATACCATGGGGGCCACCGTGAGTCGCTGTAGGGAGGCTGACAGACTGTTATGTGCCCTATATTCCAGGTTGAAGAAAAGGACTTTTACCCTGACCCGGAAGTAATAAGGACTTGTGGACTGTTGGACAGGAACACCTCTGAGTCAGGGGGTATAAAAGGACTCTGGGAAAGCCCAGACACTGAGCTGAGCTGGGAGGAAGGGTGGCGAAGTGTCTGGGAGAGGAGGATTGGTATTTGTAGTGATTATTGATTATTATATGTGTAGTGTGGAGTGGAGGGTGCTTTGTGCACATAATTATTATAAAATAAAGAAGTCTTGGACTTTAACCTGGTGTTTGGCGTGGTACCTGATGGTTCAAGAGGTCGATAAAAGCCTCTACTGCTACAAGGGATAGACCAAAGGTAAAACATGATGGGACATGGATAAAGGCCTCTGTCCATTAATTCCTAAGCTTTTAACATCACTGATCTGGGAAATGAAATCTGAATGGAAATCTGAATCACAGCCTGTGTTTTTGTACCAGTGTAATCATAAAAAGGTTCCCAATAATTCAAATTTCAGTCTTACAACCTAGGAGTTAGAATCATTTTAAAGAGAAAAAAAAATTTTACATGGAGAATACACAATATTTTGTTGAAGCTGTAGCTGAAGGCAGAATATTTGTTTGCTTTCCTTTATTCACATAATATAAGGGATTTCTATGGTTCTCAAAATCTTTGTTTCTGATGGGTTACTTATAGTGAATATTTTTCTGCACCCTCTTCTAAATACAGAGTGGCAAAGTGTTTAGCACTGTTGCCTCACATCTCCAGGGTACTGGATTCATATGCTGGCATAGCCACTATTTGTGGAGTTTAAACATTCTCTCATGTCTGCATGACTTTTTCTGTAATGCTTTGATTTTCCTATTATTTCACAAGGATGTGTATATTCAATGACTCAAAATGGCCCATTTTGAGTATGTACTTGTGTGAGTCCTATGATGTACTATCAACCTGTTTCTTCCCCACTGCTGCTAGGGTGGGCTGCAACTAGCTATGAATCTAAAAACAGAAGTACAAAAACATTTTATAAAATGTCATAATGCCACCTATTTTGCCATTGAACAATAGAAAGTTGTGCAAGTGGGGGTATTATATGTAAAGCTCTTAATGTCTTACCTTTGCTCTAAGCTACCAATATCCAATTTAAGTATCTAAAGTAACAGAAATAAAATCAATGGAACATACAACACCGTACACAGTGCAGTGCTTCCTGTTATAGTGTACAAGGGGGCTCCGCCCCTTGCTCGCTTCGCTCGCCTACCCCCGGCGTTTTGAACCCGTGCCCGCTGGTCAGCCGTAGTTTCAGACGCGCGTTGTAGGAGCTTGCGTTGTTTTAAACCCGTGCTTGCCCTGCTTCTGTGGTTTGAGACGCACGTTGTAGGCGTATATCCGTCAGTTGAGCTCATTCGGTTTGAACCCGTGCCTGTTTTGCCTCCGCAGTTTCAGACGGTGGATAGGAAGTAAAGAACGCATTGTATGGTAAATCACAAAGATTTATTGGAATATCTCTTTATATACAATATTTGTAGTAAAGATGGTTTGTTGTCCTTGAATGATTTTTCCTTGGTATTGGAGTATTTATAACTTTAAGTTTAATGTCAGATGAACGCCGAACTCATGAGAAGGCTACATAAAGTTGTCCATGTCCAAATACGAGCTCAGAGAGGTATATGCCAACTTTGTCTATGGTTTGTGCTTGGGATTTGTTGATTGTCATGGTAAATGCAGGTTTACTGGGAAATTGGCGTCGCCCAAGTGTAAATGGCAATTCAAGGGCAGAACATGTAAGGTCAATTCTAGGAATTAAAACAGTATTGTCAGTATGTGATCCTGTAAGTATTTTTGCTTCAATAACATTGTTTGTCATGGTGTTGATGACTAAACGTGTACCGTTGCATAAACCCCGTTTAGTATTAAGGTTTCTTAATAGCATGACAATTGTTCCGATTTTAAGGTTAAGATTGTGTTGTGGCAATCCGGCTGGGTTAATAGTGTTCAGATATTGTAAAGGGAAATTAAGATGTTCAATGTCGTCTTCAGAATCAATTTTGTCAGTACTTAGAAAGAGGCGGCTTTCTCCAGGAAGTAATGCAATGACTTGGTTATTTATGAGATCAACATCAATATTCTTTGGACATAATATAGGCCGTCGCGTTAACAGTGGTATCTGGTCTATTGTTTTGGAGGCGTGAGCGCAACTCCATTAGTTCTTCCTTGTTTAGCGTTAGTAATATGGATAATGGATTGCACTTACTGTTAATACGTAGCGTTTTCTGTGGTTGAATTGTTAAAAATGTATACTGAAATGTGATGATTAAGTTATGCTGTAAAGTCTTCACGTGTGAGGATGACGAACCTTTAATACGGAGTGTTCGTTTATTCTTATTACCCATCAGGTGTTGTGCCTGTGTCTTGTGTGGTTGCACTGTTAATATTGTATCACTGTAATGTGATTCAAATATGTTGTGGAGTCCGTATTTGTGGGGTTTCTGTAGTATATCGTGTTTTTGCTTGCGGGTTATTAGAGGTGCGTGGATCATGCATGTGTAGTGTGTTTGCGTACTGTCTGGCGCTTTCCGTACTCCAATTGATTTGCGACCCTTTCTGGACTCCGTAGTCTGTCCCGTTTTACTCTGGGGTGGCGTATTATGTCGGGTTTGATTTGTGAACCTTCCTCGACTCCGTATTCTGTCCCGTTTTACACTGGGGTTGGGCGCTGACTCCTGTTGTTTGTGTGGTTATGTCGTTCTTAGTCTCCATGGACTCCGTAGTCTGTGGGGGGGTTTGTGTGGCACACCAAGCAGCACATTATTCCTAACTTTACTCAGCAGTAGTGCCACGCACAATATGGCGGTGATGCCTGCGCCCTCACTACGCATTAGTGCCACTCACAATATGGCGGCAACGCCTGCGCCTTCCGTATTATGTCGGGTTTCACCATGCTGTGTAGACGCCTTTGCCTTTCGTACTTTCCCGCGCCTTCCGACGCGCGATGTAGGCGCCTGAACCTTCCAGGTCTGCCTCCGCTGTGTGGTGTGGACGTTTAATTGTCGTTGTTTCCGCCTTTACATTCTGTCCCTCGCTGTGCATGTGTTTCGTGCCAAGGTTTTTTTGAAGGTGTTGCATTCCAGTTTTCATCATCTGTAACTTGCTCTCCATGTGTTTGGCCCCGTTCTTTAACCTCTTTATGACGTTTTACTTTGTTTCCTACTCTGTCTTTTATTTCTGACCTCGCTTTATCTTGCTTGCGGCATGTCAGACGGTTCGTAGTCTCTCCCGTTTTGCTCTGGGGCGGGGGGGGGGGGGGGGGGGGGGGGCTTTGTGTGGCGCCTGCGTACGTTCGTAGTCTCTCCCGTTTCACTCTGGGGAGGGGGGCTTTGTGTGGCGCCTGCACACTATGTCTCCTGCGTCCACGGGCAGATCCCTGCATCCATATCCGGTTTACCATTCTCGTTTAATAATATGGATTTTTATTTAACTGCATTTTTAATTGCATAATAATGGGTTGCACATGAAAAAGTAACCTGCAAATTATGGAAAACACATTGACATGACCTTTGTTACATATCTGTCTGTTTTGAAAATTACAACATAGACTTATACCAGCTTATGAGTTGCAATGTTGGCAACAGTCTCTGGCCTGTGGACAGAAGGGTTTCTTAGGTTGGAGCATCACTCATAGAACTAGTACTGCTCCACTTTTTCACTAATTTCTGAATTGTCCATTTGGCAGGGACACTTTCAATAGAATATTGTTCCAGAAATCTCTCGTGTGTCACTTAAAGGAGCCTTCACAAACATACATCTCCACAATTGAGATACAGTGTTAAAAATAAATATGACTTCTTCTCTCCAACAAGCACTTAGATAACAGAACTAACAAAATCCAGTGAAGTGTGCATGGTGACTTCCCACTGACTTCAGATGGCTGTGTTTGCTACTGTTAAAACCAATGTGGAGCCCCTTACCATGTGCCACCCTGTAATACTACAGGCAGGGAATTGTACACAGGAGTGTTTACCGAGTTTAAAAACTCTTGGGATAGTGCACCACATCCTCCTGATTCAATGGACTCTTCATTGACATGTACTGGACACCCTGTGAATGAAACTTGTCAAGGAGGTCACTATTAATCCCAAGCAGTCACTCAGATTTGTAATACTATCTCTTTCTTTCTTCCATCTTTTGCCATGGTGGACTTCCCACATTCAGGTGAAAGTCAGAGATGTTTGGCTATATATGATATAAAAATATTTTGTAAGCTGTGCTATATGTTGGCCTATCCTATACATCCCCTGCAGAATTCATTGAAATCCATAGTCATTTTTGCATACTGAAGCAACAACAAACAGAAATTAATATTATTTATACAGAGTTGGTATGAGGATGCCTTATACTCTTCTAGGACTGTGCTCTTCGTGTGATGGAATGGCTAGTTTGCCTTTGTGATCTTTGAAACTACCTTGTTATATTATAGTTATCCACAGCAAGCTGGTCTTTGTGGAAGGGCCAATCGAGGAGAATTCAAAGACTCCCCTTATGGTTCTAAAAAAATATAATATAATCAAATCTGGTCTCATCCAACCAAGGCATTGGGTGATGTATGCTGACAAATGCTTACAGGCTGGGTGACCCTTAGTCAGCATAAAAAAGTCACATGGAGCTGCTTTATAAGCTTACTATATGAAGGTGAAGAATTAGGGTCAGATGGAATGCCAGACAGGTGACAAGAGTGGAACAAATCTTCTGCACTTGATCCTCTAAGCATACAATTCCAAACCCTTATGCAGAGCAGACAAAAAATTGATTCAGGGTTTGCTGTGTAGTTAAAAAAAAAAGTTAAAGATTATTTCCATAATGAAAAGAAAAGATGGTTAAAAGCACTACTGTGCAGCTGTGCACACCTGATGATGGCTTTATGGCCAAAACTTTGTCCTTAACCTTCTTCCTTTTCAGCATGGAAATAACATTTAATCTTTTTTTTTCTTTTGCAAAAGCACACTGACTGAATATCTGTGAATATCATCACAGAGTCAACATAAAGTAAGTAATAATATTTTTAAAAGTGCTGTAGTATTATGTTCAAAACAACCAAAAGTGTTCAAAGGACTACAGTCAGAAATATACTATGCAGTGTCTCATCCTAAGATTTACTTAATGTTTTAAAATTTCATGGACATTCTTGTACTTTGCCTAGTCCGCAGTGACCTACAGTAGTTCATCTGAGTTTATCACATGTATAACATCACTAATTAGTTGCATGCTCTCTCGTAAAAAGAGAAGAGAAGAGAGAAACAAATGAAAATAGTAATGAAATGCTAACATTATTACAAAATAAAGCAGACAATAAAATAATTTTTATACGTTGAATGCAAATATAAGATAATTAAAATGTAACAATTATTGAGGAACCAGGAGAGATATTATAAATCATCATTCAAAAATGTCATTGATCTCAACAAATACTTATTAGACAGTTGTGTCAACACATTGAAGCTCTGTGGTTGGAACATTAATATAGTAACATAAAATAATAACAAGTTGCTTTATATTTACAGAAAACAATACTTAATAAAAAGAAGGCACAGATTAAGTGAGTTAAAGCTGGGTATTAAACCAGCAACATCACAGTTTCCAGTGTAGTTTGTTAGATACTATACTTCACTACCTAACCAGCCCAATATAGGTATCCAATATGGATTTTCTTCTAGTAAACCCAATGGATCTAGAACTTAAAAACACAAATCTTTTAAGTAGAAACATTATTTATTAAAAATCAGACAAATTTACTTACAGTGTCTGCACAGCACGGAGGGCAGTGAAGGTTCCTTTTGCCAATGTCTGGATCTTGTTATCATAAAGAGAAAGCAAAGATAGGTTCTGAAGATCTTGGAAGGCATCAGCCCTTACACAATGGATCTTATTGGCATTCAATAACCTGGTAAAATACAGAGATGTCATTCAGACTTGAAAATGACTTTTCAGTGACTCAGTCAGATAAAAACAGGTCTTTCAGGCCAGTGCTTCCCATTGTCCATTTCTGCTCCCTTAAGGCCTCTTCACATCTAAGTGTTACAGTATTTTAGCACTAGACCTGAAAGCGCCTTATTGGCTTAGAAAGTTATTTGCCATTGTTTTCAATGACACTTTTTACATCTAAACGTTTTAGCAGTGAGTGATTTAGAAAACTTCTGCATGCAGCAGTTTTAAAATGTTTTCTGCCAAATTCTTGTTCTGATTAAATCAATGGTAATACTCTTAAAACGCTGGTAAAAGAAAACAAAGAGCATTTTGGAACTGTTCATACAGGATGCCACTGCCTCTTCCTGGATGAAGCAGCTGTAAAACCAAAAATGTTTTTAAAAAAGTGTTGTTATGCATGTGGATAATTCCGACATCTAGTGACGGCTATTGAGGGAGAGGTCAAGTGAACACATATCATCCATTCAAGTATCAAGTCTCTAACAAAGGTTATAAGTATACAATTAGTTTTAGTGAGGTTGAAATTTACTAAAGATGTTTTAACATATGCGCAGAGTAGTAGTGCAGAGTTGGCATTCCTTCCTTACACCATCAGGTGTATGGAGTCTGCAAGTTCTGCCCATGCATTTCTGGATTGTTATTGTGTGTTTAACTTAGAATTATTGCCTGTTTTAACACTGAATACTGGATATACATTTAGTCCTTGATGAAGTACGCATCCATCCCCTTTCCCATCCTCAGTTTTAGTACCCATGTGAACACTGGCTACTGTGCCTCCAGATCACACTGTTTTAAAAGACCTTTAGCAAATAACTGAATTGAAACTAAAATTCCAAGGTGTTATTCATCCAGTTTTTCAAGTAATCGCTCACGAGAATTAGGTGGTATAATTACTCTGCTACCCAAAGTATACATCCTTGCTCAATTGAGAGCTCAGGCCTCCGGTTAAAAAATGGTTGGTACTGCAAATTTTGCATCTTATCTGGCCACCCATTTAAAGCTAAATAAAGCACTCTGGATAAGATTGGATCCTATTTGGTTTCTTTTGCAATGTCAGTAGCTTTAACAGGAAGCTCATTTGTACTAGACATCATTAAAATGTCCTAAGTTCCTGTGTCCAAGCATTCCCTTTGCTTCTAATTTTGACAAAGCATCAGCATTTCCATGTTCTACAGATTTTCTGTATTGATTGTCATATTATATGTGGAAATAATAATACACCACTTCTGTTTTCTAGCAGCAGCCAAGACAGGTACTGCTGTTTTAGGATCCAGAAAGGACTGCAGAGGTTTCTAGTCCATAAGCAACGCAAGCCTACTACTGTACCTACCGCTGTCAGACTATCATGTGGCATTTGCACTTTGACAACAAAGACACTGATACATAATGTATCAGAAACGACAGATTTGCTGCGATCTTGGACATCTAGCAATGTTTTGTTGATAAATGTGTTTTGAGTTACAACCCAGGGCACATACTACTGTTGATGAGCACCTGTTTCCAACCAAGGTCCATTGTCAAACTTTCTTGCAATAAATCTCAACCAAGCCTGACAAATTTGGCATAAAGTTTTAGATTGTGGCAGATTTGGAGACAAAGTACATGTGCAATGCCACTGCTTATTTAGGAAAAGGTCCCAGTCGTCCCATGGGAGAAAGACTTTCTGATAATGTGGTCATAAAGCTTATGGAGCCATTTCTGGACACAGGCAGAATCGTAACAACAGACAACTTCTTCGCTGGCTAATAGACTGCTGCACTGCAACACAACTCTGCTTGGCACCATAAATAAAGTGGGACGGGAACTTCCACCTGCAGCTAAAGTCATTTCAGTACACAGGCAATTCTCCATGCTAGTGTTTAGATCTGGCAGTGCCATGCTGATGGTGTATGTGCCCTAAAAGAAGAAGTCTATCTGCATTCTCAGTACCATGCACCATAACATGGATATTGGTCAGGATTGAAAAAAAAAAACGTTCGCATGACAACTCAAGTTCAAATGACATAGCGTTTTCAAATAATGACATTTTCATATATGCATGTGTGTGTATGTGAGGGAGTGGCAGAGACAGATTTGATGTCAATCAAGAGTTTACTGGAAGTTAAACTAAACGCTTTCGCAAAGGTATAACAAAACAAGTGTGCTTTTATTCAAGAGCAAAACTGAATGAAAAAATTCCAGTGACAACAAGATAACAAGAAGATATGATTCACCAGCATTTGTGAGTCTGCTTATATCCCTTCAGTGATATCTTTTACAAGTAGCAAAAACTTATACCAGGTTTTACAGACTCATATCAAATGTATGTTTTTATTATACAATAATAACAATAGCAGCTCACTACTCAAAACAGTAAATGCGGGGAGGACCCATTATGAGGCGCCAGCCAAGCTATGTTTAGTTTGTGTCGATTGATATTTGCTCTTCGGTTTTTAACACACTGAGAGCAACATATAAATTGAATAATTTCTTTTTCATTGGTTATATTCTTGAATAAAAGTGCAGTTGTTTTGTTATGCCTTTTGTGAAAGTGTTTATTTGATGTTTAGACTTCAGTCTTCACACATTATACACTTCACATCAGCATTTTGTCATTACATGAAAAAAGTTTCTGTTTTAGTTATGTGTTCAACATTTCTTGTCTCGCATTTCCTGACATCCTACATTTACACAGATCGCTATAGACACGGAACACACATGAAATATATGTATTCTAAATAACGATATATTATTTACCCTATACAATTCCAGACACCTTCAAACTTAAGCTCTGAAAATTTTGCATCTGACTTGACTTCAACTGCCTCGGTTGGGGATGGGATAGCAGGCTGCCTGCTGCCAGTGCTGATTGACACATTTGCAAATCAAAGACTCTGATGACGAGGCACAAGGGAATTAAAGGTGGCCCAGCATTACAAATATTATAGGCTTCAGGGATTCTAGAGTGTAAACATCCAGCTTCATTTTAATTTGTGCTTTGAATATATTTATTCCTAGCCTTACCTCAGGTATCTTTTTGTTTTTTTCCCTGAAAATCTCCTTAGTGACAGTAGTTCTGAGCTTTTAATTTGAAAAAGACTGGCCCAGTGTAATTGAAGAACTTTCAATCAGTTACGTCACATTAGTCCTGCCTTACTTCCTTAAGCCACATCCACAGGAAGCACCATTGACTGCATTTGGTCTGAAAGCGGACAGTAGAGGTCACGTAGTATATGTATACCAAAATTTCATGTCAATAGGTGAAACGGTTTGCAAGCTACAGGTGATTTAAAATCCCAGACAGACAAACGGACAGCCACAGTATCGTATTATATAAGAAGATTTACTGATAACATTGCTACATTTTTATTTGCAGTTTATTAAGCGTACTATCATGTTGAAGAACTACCACCGAGTATTAAACAAGGCATTTCTTGATTTTCACAAAGCTTTTAATAACTTTAGTCATACTTTCAATTTAGATATTTTGCATTTTTTAAATTTGGGTAATTTCTTTCTTAAGATCATTAAAACTATATATAAAAATATCAACAGTTCCATTAAGCTTGCCCATGGGATGTCATACAGATTTAATGTTGAAGATATACCAATTAAAGAAAGTGTTATCATGCCATTAACATTCCTAAGAATGTTAGAAATATGGTCAATTTAAAGTACATGTCAATCTCCAGTAACATACAACAAAAATGCAATGCTTGGCAGACTAGATATTTATATATTTAAGGCAGACCCCAACTTAGTAAAGAAGAGGGGTTATCAAGAACATATTTCTTTTCATCATTAGAAGCTCCTAATTATGTTACTATGGGGCTAGATAATTTTTTAAATTTCCTATGAAAGAACAAGCCTCATGAAGTAAAAAAAGGATGTTACAAAATAGGATATTAGATGGAGGACTTGGTGTCTTTAACTGCTCCACATTCAACCAAAGTATTAAAATTACCTGGATCCAAATATTTCTTTAAAAATCCTTCTAGTAAATGGAATTGCATATTTCAATTTCATTTTTAGCAAAGTTGGTGGGTTACAGTTTCTGATCAACAAAACAAAAACCTAAATTAGGCTATTCCTCTGTTAGGACTTTTTGGCTTCATCCTAATTGAAATATATTTTATACTGATTCTTTCCTTAACTTTTTCTTTAACTTATGTATAAAAAAAGAAAAACAATATGTAAGAATATCTATATTATATATTTTGGAATGTGCAAAACATTTTAAAACATGTAGCCTTAGAGGCAGGGCAAAGGACATTCAGGAGAAGCTCCAAGCAGAAATGCTGCTCCTCCACATTGAAAGCAGTCAGTTGAGATTGTCCACGCATCTGATTATAATGCCTTCCTGCCATGATGTTTCGAGACTGTCCAATGGGGGGAGACTTAGGACATGCTGCATAGATTATACAGTATTTCCTAGCTGAGCTGGGAACACCTCAATATTTTCCCCAGAGGAGTTGGAGGTGGTGGGGTGAAAAGGGGCATCTGGAAATGATACTCGGTTTGCTCCCTATATTTTATACTTCTTTACTAATGTATGGTAGATGCCTGTATGGTGCTTAATACTCTTTTCCACTTCACCTTTATTATTAGCAAAATTTTGTTACTGTTGACTTTTGCCAGTTGTATATTCTACCTGTTCACTTCACCCCATGTGCCAATATGCTTTACATTTAATACCAATCTTATTTATTTATTTGCAAATATTACATAGTTGGAATGTAATAATTAGCATTGCTAATTCACAGATCTAGTGTTCCGGATTTGAATTACAAGGCCAGGGGCCTCATGTATAAATGGTGCGTAAGCACAAAAATGTTGCATACAGCCGTTTGCACGTTCACATCGCAATGTATAAAAACTTACAGTTGTAATACTATGCCACTTATTCTTTCATATTGTATATTTTTCATTTTTATCATATTATTATTGTTTTTGTTGTTATTACCATTTTATAGGAAAATAAGTTTATGGAGGATTTGCATATTGAATCTTATTGTACCATACAATAACAATAAAGGAATTCAATTCAATTCAATAGAAAAGAGCGCGTATTTACAGATGATGACGACTGGCTTCTAAGTCGATTTGGATTTCCAGGCGCTATCTTCTTGGAGCTCTTGATATAATTTTTCAGATGAAATGCAGTAAAGTATTTATATTACATTATACAGATAAATTTTTAATGTCATTTAAATAATGTATACTGCTATTAAACATCTGGACATGGTGGACAGCTGTAGCAATGAACTGGCACCTTGTTCAGGGATTGTTCCTGCCTCGCATTGTATGCTTGCTGGGACTGGCATGACCATAGATGGATGGAATAATTAAACATGTACTACGGAAATATTTCAATGTTCCTTAAAATTTTTGAAGAATCAGCATTCTAAGCTTACAGATGGCTTGACATTTATTAAAGAGCTGATTCTGTGGCGATTGGTTACTTGGAGAAAGAAAAGGAAGGACAGGAATCGGGGGTTAGTACGTTTGAAAGAGACAGTACTGCTGCAATAAATTATTTCACTGAGGGTTGCGCACAGCGCAGAAAGCATCTTGCAGGAGGGAGGAACAATCTCTGTATGGGGTGCCAGCTTGTCGCTACCATTGCGCCATTGTGGCCCCATGTTTAATACATGCTTCAATTCATTTCATCATGAAAATGATATCAAGTATATATCGTAGTATTTAAATTGTTCAGAGAGCTGTAATATCATAAATGTAATGTATTCTGTGTCCTGTCTGCGTAAGAGTAAACCCGTTTAAGAAGCAAGTAGTGATTCACACACATAGAGTACATAGAAGAACACACAGAATACGAGCCATTTAACGTGCTACTTTAACTACGATGGGATTTGAGAGACAAGTAAATTAAAAGATTTTAAGATTAAGTTTATGACGTTCTACTTTAATGACAAAATAAACTACATGATTAAAGTGGAAATTTCAAGATTAAAGTTGACATTTCAAGCTTTTTTTTCCACTGTGTTCCTATTTTTTCTTTCTTTTCTCTGTACCCTAATAGTCTTCCATATGACACTCAGACGATGGGCTACGACTCATCTTTTCACAGGACTTTGATATTTGACCACTTCTTTCTATTTCAGGCACTGTGCAACTTTTTGAACTTGAACTTTCGATCAACATCCTTTTGTTGTTTATACAACTGCTTAAACCAACAAATAGTACACTTTTCATTGCCTCCATTTGGCATTCGCTGATATTCTTCTTTTTTCCCCCGTGCTTTTGCCATTGTCTGTTCACAGAACACTGAATTTAAGGGAATATATATATTTATTTGCATATTCAAAGAGGCATAATTCTAGGAGGAGTCTGGGAGGGGTGGCAGGCGCGTGCACGAACATTACATTTCATGCAGACCAGGATTTATAGAGTGGAAGTGCGTGGAAGTTGGCTTACACACGGTTTTGTGCATCTGATTTTTTTTGTGTGTACACACATTTCAACTTTTGTCCGTACGCCATATTTTAGTGTGAATTCTACGCATGGCGTTATACATGAGGCCCCAGTGTTTATGTAGAGACTGCACCTCATTTAGTTGTCCAAGTGGATACTCCCACAAAGCAAAGATGTGGATGTTAGGTTAAGTCTAAATTGTCCTGTATGTGTGTCAGTACAAGTATACCCTTTCATGAACTGGTGAATTGTGTTGCATCCAATACCACTTTGCTAAATTCTGACTGCCCATGATTCTATATTGGAATAGGGAATTAAAAAAATTAATGGATTATTATTGTATTAGGGTTTACTATGCTTATCCAGGGCCACTTGTTAACACCATTCCCTGGGACTACTATCTCAATATTTAAAGACTGTTGAAGATTCTATTTTATGCTTATAGTATTTGGACTGTATTGGCAATAGATATCTCAATTTTAATCCTCATACGCCGCTGCTGGGGGGCTTGTTTTGTTTTAGACGTGCTCTGTCTCTAGGTATGTCAGAGGACTGGGACTTTGTGAAGTGGGGTCCAGCCTAACGTGGAGAGGAAGACTGGAGGGGGAGAGAAAGAGAGGCAAGCTATCTCTAATCTATCCTTTTAATCCTTATAATTAGAACTAGCAAAATACCCGCGCTTCGCAGCGGAGAAGTAGTGTGTTAAAGAGGTTATGAAAAAAAAGGAAACATTTTAAAAATAACGTAACATGATTGTCAATGTAATTGTGTTGTCATTGTTATGAGTGTTGCTGTGTTTTATATATATAAAATACACACACACACATATAAACATATATATACATATACATATACACATATATATACATATCTATATATATATATATATATATATATATATATATATATATATATATATACATATACACATCCACATATCAACATATATATATACACATATATACACACACACACGCTTTATGGGTGATGATTGTTTTAGTCTTTTTATCTTTATTTTATTTTATTGTAGAATCAACTCCTATCTGCGCACAGCAGGGCAGCCGTGGGCGGATGCGTATGGTGTATTCACTCCATGTTATCGTGCATTGCGCTGTCAGTGGTATTTTGATAAAAGAATTTGAACAACATATAAGAAGCGTATAAATTATTAAACAGTAAAACATTAACATTTAAGAAGTAAAGTTACATTAAGTACTACTGCAGTGCCTTCGGGTATACCTCATTTTTTGTTTGCCCATTACATGCTTAAATGTATACATTTTTTGGTGCACCTACCCGAGAACACGCGACATATAACCGAGCATGGGAGAAGCATGGATTTTAAACACGCGTTGAGTTCATCTGCTGGTCTCCCTCGTGGAATAACTGGTAATGTTTGACTAAAATCTACAGCGAGTAAAACGACATTACCTCCTATTTTTTTTTTTACGATCTCTGAGATCTTGCTTTTTTCGGTTCAAGGCTTCATAAGCTCTTTTATGTTGTATGGTGTAACCATCATCTTTGAATGTTGCAAGACTTTCGCCTTGTATGTAGATCGGGGTAATTACATTCATTGCATTCCTAGTCTGAATCACAGTGTGATTGTATGGGTGGTTACCTGGCACTGTAGGGTTGCCACCCGTCCTTTAAAATACGGAATCGTGCCGCGTTTGAGAATGAAATTGCGCGTCCCGTTTTGAATCAATACTGGACGTGATTTATCCCGTATTTTTTTTATCATTTTTTTTTTAAAGCAGCGTCTCATGCAAATCATCCCACACGCATTTTATGAAGATGCCTCCTTTCCTACTTTTGATTGGGTAATACTTGATGTAATCGTTAGTTTGATTGGTGTTTTTAACTGTCCAGTGAGGAGGGCGTGTCTTTTAAGTACAGTCTGCAAAGTGTTGGCACTGAGATGTGGCGTCAGCGCCATAGTTGAAGCCCCTAACGTTGCGGTCAGCAAGTCGGCTAACATCCGCCATGTGCCGTCTTTCAGTTGCGAGAAGCAGATCATAGAATGGTTGAAACTGTTGCCCCTAACGTTGTGCCACGGCGTGTGGTTCGTTTATACCTCGTGTCTTCTCATTAAACTTTTATCTCGCGAATATGTTATTGCAATCCGCAGCGGGAGCGTTTGTATAAACTTAATTTAAACTTACGTTTTACACCGTGCTTTGTTTCCCTTATGAACATGCTTGTATGCTTAACTCGCTCCGTTCTCAATTGTTTAATTAATTTTTTGCTCTTCGCTGTTTGCGGCTGTTCCTCCATTTCCCCCTACTTCGTTCTTTTATCTTGCGAATATGTTATTGCAATCCTTAACGGGAGCGTTTCAATAAGCTGATTGAAAATAGTTTTGCATTTACCTTTTTAGTAAAAGGCGAGCTTTTAAGCCTGAGAAATCACCCCGTAAATGCACACGTTTAATTGGACATGTGTTAATATGTATGGTTACACAGTATTAAAAGACAGTGAACAACGTCAGTTACCTTTCTTCCCGCGTTTGATAAAAGGTGAGCTTTTAAGCCTGAGAAATCACCCCGTAAATGCACACGTTTAATTGCACATGTGTTAATATGTATGCTTACACAGTATTAAAAGACAGTCAAAAATTAACGTCATTTACCTTCGTTCCCGCGTGTGACTCGTGTTGTAAATGTCTTCCTTGTTTTTAGTTCACGTGATTACGTAGGAGGCGTGATGACGCGATACGTGACTTCGCCTCCTATATTACAGTGTATGGACAAAAAATATGTTCCAGTTATGACCATTACGCTTTGAATTTCGAAATGAAACCTGCCTAACTTTTGTAAGTAAGCTGTAAGGAATGAGCCTGCCAAATTTCAGCCTTCCACCTACACGGGAAGTTGGAGAATTAGTGATGAGTGAGTCAGTCAGTGAGTGAGTGAGTCAGTCAGTGAGGGCTTTGCCTTTTATTATTATAGATTACCACCAACGTAACAATAGATTGCATGGCAATAACCCCTGGGAAAACTGGAAATTAAGGTCAAAGCTGTCTCACTTTCGATTAAGACTACAAAATGACATCAAAAATTCAGAATCAATGTCTCCAAGATGGGACAGTTAACTTTGTGAGCTGGAATGTTAAAGGCCTGAATCACGAATTAAAAAGAAAGAAATTATTCTCTCACCTAACAGGTCTAAATGCTAAAATAGTATTTTTACAGGAGACCCACTTATTAAGCAAGGATCAGTTCCGGCTGCAAAAAGACTGGACTGGCCAAATGTTCCATTCCAGCTTTACAAAAAAAAAAAAAAACTAGAGGTGTGGGAATTCTTATCCATAGAACAGTCTCATTTGTAGTATCAGATATTGTATCTGATCCTGAAGAGAGATACATGATTATCATGGGTAATTTATTTAATTGTAAAGTGATTTTGATAAATGTTTATGCACCCAATGTGGATGATAGGGACTTCATCCAAAATGTATTTGCATCCATTCCCAATGTGAACACTCATAAAATTATAATGGCTGGGGACTTTAATTGTGTTTTAAATCCAGACCTAGATAGGTCTCCTGCAACAGGGGTGATGACATCTAACACTGCAAAGACAATTACACAGTTTGTAATTGACCACAACTTATCAGACCCCTGAAGATTTCTAAACACAAACTCAAGAACATATTCCTTCTACTCACCAGTGCATCATTGCTACTCAAGAATTGATTATTTCTTTGTAGATAACCATTTCTTGCCTAGGATTAAATCCTGCAAGTATGACGCTATTGTTATTTCCGACCATTCCCCTCTGATCTTGGAGCTAAATTCATTATGCCCCACATACTCGTCTCGCAGATGGCGTCTAAACCCACTTTTATTAGCAGATGAGAACTGTACAGAAATTATATCAAAACAAATCAGCTTTTTTGTAGAGACAAATACATCTTCAGAGGTCTCTGCAGGAATACTCTGGGAAACCCTGAAGACCTTCTTAAGAGGACAGATTATCTCATATCTTTTCCACAGAAAAAAATTGGAAACCAAGAAGGTATCAAAGCTAACCAGCGAAATTACTAGAATAGATCAAGAACATGCCAGGTGTCCAAGTGAGGCTCTTCATAGGAAAAGGCAGGCTTTGCATTCAGAACTCAACCTCTTGACAACTAAAGAAACTGAACAACTCATTTTTAAATCAAGACATCATATGATTTGTTTTCAATCCTATTTTTTGTAAAAATTGATCTATTTGTATGGAATAATTACAATAAAATCAATAAAATTAAAAAAAAAAATCAAGACATCATTACTATAAACATGGAGAGAAAGCTAATAAGCTCTTAGTTCAACAAATCCACAAGCAAGAAGTTCGCAATGCAACCCCAGCAATCACCAACACAAATGGAGATAAAATCATTGACCATAAAAATATAATGCACACATTTGGAGACTACTATAAATCCTTATACTCTGCCGAGTTTAAAGAAGACAAGACACAATCTAATTCATTTCTGGATGCATTACAGATACCACAAATAGATACTCTTAGTGCAGAGGAATTGGAAAAACCGTTGGTACTATCAGAACTACTAGATGCTATAAACTCACTTCAGAGTGGGAAAGCAGCAGGCCCTGATGGCTACCCTGCTGAATTTTATAAGAAGTTCTCCACTCAGCTATCTCCCCTTTTATTAGCAACATTCACAGAAGCTAGAGACAATAAAATTCTACCTCAAACTTTTCGCCAAGTATTAATCACCGTCTTTCCTAAACAAAATAAGAACATATTACAATGTGCATCATATAGACCAATTTCACTTCTGAATAATAATGTTAAGATACCCTCCAAAGTCCTAGCTAGAAGGATGGAGAAAGTGCTGCCTTCTGTAATATCACAAGATCAAACTGGATTTATTAAAGGCCAACACTTAGCGTCCAATCTTCAACGCCTGTTTAATGTAATATATTCACTTGCAAAGTCAAACATCCCAGAGTTATTATTATCCTTGGATGCAGAAAAGTATTTGATATGATTGAAAGGAACTACCTTTTCACTACATTGGTGAAATTTGGGTCCAGACATTTGTGCATAGATCAAACTACTGTATACCAATCCAGAAGCTTCAGTTTGTATTAACAACATTAATTCAGACTACTTTAAACTAGAACGTGGTACCAGACACAAGTAAACATAAAGCTCTCTATCAACAAAATTTTGCCATCTGTATGGAAAAAAATTAAGCAAGACTTGCATAGATGGTCACCCCTTCATCTCACTTTAGCTGGAAGAATTAACACTGTTAAGATGAATATCCTCTCAAAGCTTCTCTTCTTATTTCAAAACATTCCAATATACATCAATAAATCATTTTTTAAAAAATTAGATTCAACAAAACCACATTTATTTGGAATTCAAAACATTCACGTATCCAAAGAGCGATCCTACAAAGGCCAAAGGCAGAAGGTGGTATGGCTCTACCTAACTTTCAGTTTTATTACTGGGCAGCAAATATACAAACTATAAAAACCTGGACATGGACACAAATAGATGAACATATACAGGCTTGGTCCGCAATAGAAATAAAATCCTGCAGTACTTCTTTACATTCTTTGCTTTGTGCCCCAAAAAAAAAAAATATGGATGGGTCTTTTTGCTACCTCTTTTTTTTTTTTTTTTTAAATCAAATTAGGTAGGCATTAATTGGAAAAAATGTTCGAAGTTACTTTACTGCTTCTAAATTGAAATCAAAATATATGTTAGTGTTGATAAACTTACAATAGCTGTAGGGCATATAATCCATCAAATACTCCTTTTGGCAGATCAGTGATTTTATTTCCATATAAAACACTGTAAATTACAAAGAGAAGTTAGAATTAAATGAGAACTATGATATGTTTACAATGCAGAATGTCAAAATACAAATTTAATCAGTACAGTTACCCACAGTGAGTTCAGAGAGCGCAGACCTTGAAAAGCATCGGGGGCAATCTCAGAGATTTGGTTGTTACTTAGGTCTCTGTAGAAATATAATAAAGTAAATAAATAAATAGATAATATGCTAAGCATTGGAGCTGATTGGTTAAATTTAACACAAACCACAACCTTTCACATACATTAATTACCTCTGATATTGCATACCAATTTAAAATTTTGAATCAGCCAACCAAGTAATTCTGAAGATGCTACACAAGAAGAATGTGACAAAATTCTAAATTAGGAAACAGCAAAACTATTAGATGGTTACAATAAATATTTGGAATCTGTGATTTCTGCCTAAGGAGGTGTCACTATGTTGATTTGCCTTTTACACATATGACATTCCTTGTTTTATACTGTTTTCATTCTGTGCAATTTAATGTACTCAAATGTGCAGAAATATATCTTGTTTGAGTTTGTGCTTTGTAGGTGATGTGTTAAATTCATTTTACATAGAGATTTAATGAAATATGCAATTTTTAAAATTCACCTTTCATTGCCTTAATTTCTAATGAATATTATGTACTTTCCTGTACAAAAATTACTTTAAAATCATGTAACTTGATTTCTAGACTGAGGTAAATCAACAGAAGGCTAAACTCTGCTGTGGTATAGCACAGGGGTGGGCAGATTCAGTCCTGGAGGGCCGCAGTGGTTGCAGGTTTTTGTTCCAACCCAGTTGCTTAATTAAAAAACAATCCTTGTCAATTATTTAATTTCATGGCTTGCTAGTGCTTTAACTCTGCCATGTCAAGTCATTCTCATATCCTACATTTTTTTTCCTTTCTAAGGATATCATCCAAAAGATTTGAGTTATTCACAGTGCTTCACTTTTTTCTCTTCACTTTCCAAGTATTTAATTAAACCAAATAGTGCATGAGAAATACACACAGGTGTAAATGGTAACAAGCTAAATGGAGAAATGCTGGTCTCTTTTGTCATTTGCATTTTATTGCTAATTAGGAGCAATTAAAAACCGAGAATACAGCTGTTTAAGACTAAAATAAGCAATAAGGGTTCAAAATTTTAACGAGTGAGACAACTAAAGTGAAGCAGAAGTGTTACTTGAGCAATAAGAGCTTCTTTTTAAGCAATTGGGTTGGAGCAAAAACCTGCAGCCACTGCGGCCCTCCAGGACTGAATCTGCCCACCCCTGGTATAGCAGGTCCATGGCTCAGCATAAGGTGGACCTTTTTAAATAAATAATAAGATCCTAGGTAGCTTGCAGGCTCGGAATCAGGTGTGTATGAGTGTGTTTTACTCAGTGATTAATTGGGGTGCTTAACCGATTGTGCTGCATACACGTACAGAGGCAGGTGGATCCGTCGTGAGCCTCAATTGTACCTAGGGTGGAGCGGCTTGTAACTCCTGCACCCAATTAGCGAGGATAGATCGGGGTAGGCAGTGTCGGTCCTGAAAGGCCACAGTGGATACAGGGTTTTTGTTCCAACCCATTTTCTTAATGAGAAGTCAATTATTACTGATGAAGCATTTATAACTCAAGTGACATTTTGATGCTTCATTTCAGTGGTCTTGCTTGTTAAGCTTCCCCACCCTTAATTGCTTATTTCAGTCGTAAACAGCTACATTCACTGTTTCAATGGCTGCTTATCAGCAATAAGATGCAAATGACAAAGGAGCCAGTATTTGTCCATCTAACTTGTTTCCATTTACATATTTGTGGATTCATCATGCACTAGCTGGTTTAATAAAGCACATAAAGAGAAGAATGTGACAGACTGAAAATTATCCGCTTTAGGCTTCATATCTTTTGGGTGATATCCTTAGAAAAGAAAAAATATAAGATACAAGAACCTAATATTTCAAACCAGCAAGCCATAAAATTAAATAAGGTCTGAGACTGTCAAGGATTGGTTTCTAATTAAGCAATTGGTTTGGAATAAAAACCTGCAGCCACTGTGGCCTTCCAGGACTTAAACTGTCCATCCCTGGGATAGATAAAAGAACCCTGTGTGAAGAGAAGGGGAATGAAAAAGGAACAAAAAAAAAGAAATGAAAAAAGAGGTGTAAAGATTAAAGGATGGAGGGAAGTGTAGGAGCAAAGGAGAGCTGTGGTAAAACAGGAGGAAGCAGACAGACAGGAATGGAGCCCTAGGGAAGGAGCATGTAGCTGGCACTGGAGGGAGCTGAAGGTTGGGCTTGGGGATTTAGAAGAAGAAGACTTGTTTTAACCTGGGTTTTATGGATATTTATTTATTGGATTTTAACATCTACCGAACACCTGAGATTTTATTGGATTATTTATTTATTTATTTATTGAATTTTGACTGCACTGCACTATTTATTTGGACACTTTCATTTGTTTTGACTTTGTTTTTAACAAAAGCACTTTGCCACTTTTGCACCTATCCCTTGTCTGGATGCATGTGTCCTCATTTGCCTGGCTCATCTTGGTAATGTAATCAATGGTGGCAGGTTCAAGAGGCTCCCGGAAGAAACCAGTAGTGCGGAGTCAACTCTGCACCATTATATTTACCTTAAAAAATCATTCATAAACTGTATAGTAAGTACAAGTGAGATTCATTTTTGTTCACATTTCTAAACTGTTTTTCTGAGAATCACTATTTTATTCAGTATATTTAAACATAGTGTTGAATAGGGCATAGTATATTAAAGTACACTTCAAAGTAACTCAGTCTAGTGAAGAACATTTTGTAAAAATATTGTGTCATAAAAAGGATAAACCAAAAGCAAAGGCTGAATTAGCATAAGCCCCCTAATGTTCATTAGAAATGTAATGATTTCTGTGGCAACCCCTAACAGGAGCAGCCGAAAGAAGAAGAAAAGAAGATTAGAAGTGTAATGATTTACTTCATGATGTAGAAGTGCAAAATAAACAAGAAAAGTTACATCGTATATTTGAAGTACTAGAATGTGTGCTTTTATGTAAATGTTTAAAGTCTAAATACTCTTGATTCTAATAGGAATTTGTCACCATCTCCTAGAGGTACACAGAGGGCTAGATCTCTAGTAAATGATCAAAAATAATACCATATTCGTAATATCTGACTTTGAAATTGTCTAAAACAATACTCCCCAAGGTTATGATTAAAATGTGTCATTTTTCACCTTTTGGAAGTAACTCTTTGATGGTTAGGACCACCGGTAAAGAATCAAATATTAAAAATGTCCTATTCATGATCAGCAGCCACAAAACAGCATAAAACAACACTACACGTGCCTATATTATTACTTAATCCCCATTACCATATTTGACTGAACATTGCCAAACCTGACTGCAGCTAGTCCTATTCATTCTAAAGCTCACCATATATTGATTCCAAAAATGGGTGAAATAGTCACCATAAGGTTTCTATTAGAACTCTATGCTTCAATCAAAGACATTTCCAGAAGAGATGAGGACAAATGTTATAGAAATACACCAGTCAGGAAAGATTGCAAAGCCATTTCTAAAGCTCTAGGACTCAACTGTACCACAGTGAAGGCCATTATCTCTAAATGGAGAACATCTGAAACAATGGTGAAAAGTCTACTTGCCATGCAGCAGCACAATGACCCAAAACACAAATGCAAGAATACAACTCAGTTGATTAGAAGAAGTTTTGGAGTGGCCTAGTTAAAGTCATGACTTGAATCCAGTAGAGGTGCTGTTGCAGGTCTTGAAATAAGGTCTTTATGTTCACAAACCTACCAATGTGCCTGAATTAAACCAGTTCTGCAAAGAAAAGTGGGCTAAAAATCCTCAACAGCAATGTGAAGGACAGATATCAAATTATAAGAAAAGTTTAGCAGCAATAATCACAACTAAAGGTGTTACAAACAAGAATCAAAACTACTGAATCAATTACTTTTTCACATTGGTGATAGGGGTTTGGGATAGCTTTGTTCCCTAAATAAAGAAATTAATGGTTAAAAAATTTGTGAAAGGTTTGAGGCCATTCATTTAGTAAAATATGCAAAAACATGATATTAGTAAGGGGGCAAATACTTTTTCAGATCACTTCAGAACAAGTGACATTAAGTTGTTTTCATGGGTTGGGAAAAAACAAGGAACCCTAAACTCAAAGTAAACGCAACTAAAGTATATGATGGGCCAAAATTGACTGGAAGGACTTGGCTGTGCTCAAAATATGTAGCAGCTGTACGAGAATGTGATATTTGGAAGCTTTTTTTGCTTTTTGTAAAGTAATGGGTCTTTACTAAAAATGTTGACATTTCTGAGCTAAAAAGATAGATGTTTTTATAGATGGGGAACAAACAAACTTTCACAAATGGAGAATAAAATGCAGTGAAGTCAATGGTTGTCAAAACTAACCAGAAAGACATGGCAAAGTAAATAGTTTTTAGAACTGTATAAATTGTGGGATATTAATTTTTTTTACTGTTCATTAATTTGGGGAAAAATTAGGAAAAGTCATAAAGTTGGCTCTGAGGCTAAGGATCTGTGCTGGTATCCCGAAGGTTGCCAGTTCGAATCCCTGTCACTGCCAAAAGAGATCCTACTCTGCTAGGCCCTTGAGCAAGGCCCTTAACCTTCAATTGCTCCAGGGGTGCTGTACAATGGCTGACCCTGCGCTCTGACCCCAAGGGGTATGCGAAAACTAACAAATTCCTAATACGAGAAATTGTATAAGGCGAGATAAAGAACAACAAAAAAAAAGTTTCTAAAAACATACAATTTAGATTGCTTTTACTAATTTCAAACACAAAACTGAGTCAAATTTGACCCAAAGACATTGTAAGAGTTAAACACTAAGGGTAAATTAACAAATTTATGCTTTCATCAGAACCAGCAGTGCTGTACCTGGAAATAGTTTGAAGATGGTTTGAGCTTTAAATGGATGCACTGTAGTTGCAGGTTTTGTTGACTTAAGGCTATGAGAAAAATTCCCATTGTATGAGAACTCTGTACTTACATTCTGCGCAGTTTCTTATAAGGTGAAAATGCTCCAGGAGGAACTGATTTTATACCATTCTGTTCTAAACGTCTGTAGAGAGAGAGTGAGACAAATAAATAAAATACAATTATTTGCATTGTAATTTTTATGCTTTTTTGTCCAGAGGTGGAGCAATGATACACAGGGTATTCGTGCAAAAACTGTCTCTTCCTGTGTGGGCACCCTTCTCATGCAACACTCAAGTCTCTCACACCCTTCTATACCTTAAATCAAACAAAAACATTTAATCATCTAAACATTTAACCCTGTTCCTTCATCTGCTTAGTAGGAATAACACTTGGGGCCTTTGTTGAGGACGAATAGCTTGTAAGACTACAAGGTTCAGGCCATAACTTACTGTTCTCTGGTTCCTTTTATGGTCTGCTATAGTGCTTACTGTTAGCTGCTACTGTACAGTATGTCTTCTGCTGGATTAAGTGTTATGTAAGGTTTATAAATAAATGCTGTAGTATATTGAACTATAGTACTTTGGTCATTAGCAGGATTCATTTAATTTAATGAAAAATCATATATTTATTTGCAGGGGATCTGAATTTGTATTGCATTCAGCAACGCAAGTTGTTGCATTTTAAAGACTGAGAGATGTTACAGAACTTGACTTGATTGATGGGCGGCATGGTTTTGTAGTGGTCAGCACTACTACTTTATGAATCCAGCTTCCTGGGTTTTTTTGTGCCAGACAGCTACCCATCTAGATCCTGCATGTTCTCCACATGTACAGTACGTGAGGATTTTCCTTGGGTATTCCAGTATTCCTCTCACATCTCTATAGATGTTCTGGTTCTGGTGACCGTAAATTATTCCCTGTGATGGACCTTTGCCCTCTTCATGGCTGTTTCCTTTCTTGAACTTAGTGCTGCCAGGATATGTCCTGGCCTCCCATGACCTGGAGTTGGATCATGGTAGTTTAAACTTTTATAAATGAGTAGACAGGCACCTTAATTTTAGTAGCACTCATGCATAAAATGTTTTCAGTATTAAGTTTGGCCAAAAAACTACCCCAACAGTGAATCTAAACTTTGACACTTTCTGTTTTAGTTAAATTGGTTTATACAAACCTACATTGAAGAATATATTTAGTTTCTTCCATGTTTTATATATTTGTTTAGTGTGTACTATAACATTTGTGATTTATATCCTCTGTTTATTCTTACATGAACTACATATTATGTGATTAGTAAAGTTTACTTTCAGAAAAGACATAATGACTTGAATAAAATCTTGTGAAACAGTTTTTGGAGAAACACAATGAAAATTAAAAATTAAATTATTAGTAAAAAATGTCTGATTTTACTGTAGACCATCCATGTGCAAACAGGAAGACAGACATATCTGGCAAACAAGAACCTCTGGGTGGACAATTCATTTCTTATTAAAGGCATATGCATCTGTTAGGTCAATGGAGATTAGTTTATTACAGACATTTTTAAAATCTTAAGGTAATCAAATTCAGATGTGTTGGAATGATTCATGAAAGCAATAAAGATTTTATTTTTTCAAGTTTTGAAAATCCCAGTAGTGGCTAAGACTAGTTAGTTGTGCTTTGGACTCTCATTAATTGGCTGGCTTGTGTTTTTCCAGAAAACAGTCATATAGTCAGCTGCCTCTGAGACCCACTCTCAATCCCCCCTAAGCCTAATTAAGGGAGGAATTTTAAAAGCTGTGAACTGACCTAAAAATAAACAGCATTTTGCTGGCCTGTGCTAAAGGTACATAAATGCTGCACTAGTCTTGACTGCCACACACCTTTGGCACAGCAGGGAAAACCATAGCACATTCAGCAAGTATGAGATGAATTATGAAAAACAAATGTTATGAAAAATAAAACTTTTGCCTTAATTAAAAAAAAAAAGTTCTATTGCTGATTTTGATTTAGCCTATTTGCCTAGGCGCGTTTGAGTTTAAACAATTACATTTTCCCCCATAATAAAGTATATCATGGCTGACAATATTCAATTAGTGACACTGAATTTTACAATAGACTACAATGTAAATTCTTTAAAATACATTACACAGCACAGATTTACCATTACATATTTATTTTAAATAAAAAGACAATTTAGGAATGTAGTTTACTGTTTCTCAAATCAAAAGATTCAGTTTCCAAATGTACCAAATATGTGCTTTCTTTTAAATACACTTTAAATTGCAGTATCAATTTCTATTTACTTAGCCTGAAAAGATTTTAATATTTCAATCTTTTCTCGTAGATCTTAAACTGTAATGCTGGAACAGATCCAGACAAGTTCATGACGTCAGTTATGGACAATTCAAGAGTATTATTTTGTCCTTCTTGTAATTTGGAGACCAAATCCACACCCAGTATTACAAACATGTCTAAAGAAGCACATTATGCAACTTAACCCTTTGCAGTCGTATTTAATTTTCAACGTCACGCTACATTAGTCGTAATTAATTATTGAAAAAACGCCAATAATTACAGCAGTTATTTTTTTCAAGCACGTAGGAATAACACAGGCCACTTTTCTCGACCAGGCGACTGTGCAAATCGGTCAGAAACTTGCAGGGCCACCAGCGGTGGCCTGACGACCTATAGCGCACTTTTTACTAAGGCCAGTTTTCTGGCCTAACGAATGCAAAGGGTTAAGTAAAAAAATACTTAATACTTAATGACTTGTGATTCACACAGCTATATAAGCCAACATCCGATTAGCTGTTTTATTTGTACACCTTGTCTTTTGAGGAAATGATGAGGACAGTGTTGAGTCTCCAGAGACATCAATGTCTTTCTTGTGAAATTTATTTTTTGGCTCTAATCCCCAGTTCTGTTATTAAAGTATTAAAGATTTCTTTGTAACATATTATTTATATATTACTGTGAGACTGGCATCTAGCATTTACTTCTGCAATAGGATTGGGTCAGTAATTCAATTCAGTTTATTTTTTATGCTGTACTCTTTACTGAAGGCACTCCATTTGTTATACTTTTATTCTTGCTGCTGTATATTCATACCAAATTTTTCTTATCCCTAATTTGAAACAGACCTGTATTTAGATTCTGTTTTAGAATCAACAAGTTTTCCATCATCACAAACAATACTATATTTATACATCTACATTATATGAACCTCCATTTGCATTTATTTTATTTTTTACTTGTATTTTATTAAGCAACATAAAAAAGAAAAGGCTCCACCTTCTTGTCAACCTGGGCCAGGCTCACTATTGGACCTAAAACTACATCTTCTCTACTGACTTACTGGCACATTCCCAGTTCCTTTAAATTTTTTGGCCAAAAACTTACATATCTGCATCCAAAACTGTACATCCATCTACATTCACAAGTTTAAAGTCATGCAGTATAAGTCACATGCCCAGATTTGCCTGTTTATCTTTTATATGTTCCCCTTTGTGAGTAATGCTAATGGTAATCCAATTGACTACAAAAGATTTTTTAAAAAGTAGGCCAAAGGTGTTAATTTCCTTATGTATTCAGAGTGAGTTTTGCATTTTCCTATGGTGTTCATGTGACTTTCAGTGACAAGACCCTGGAGGTTGCTGAGAGTTGTGATGGTGTTCTGAGAAGGAGGTGTTTCATCTCGCAGGGTACCCTGGATATCATCAAGAAGAGTCGCAGTGCACGGCTTGATAGCAACTCCAGTCTGAACCGGGAACTGAGAAGAATGACTGCCAGGGCTCTGAGGGCAGATAAGGAGGTGTTTGTTAGAGGAATCTGTGAGAAGGTGACACACTATATAGGGTCTAGTGACCCAAGTCCTGCTTATAGAGGAATCAAAACATTACACACATCCAAATCTGATTCTTGGAGAGTCACAGGTGTTGGAATGGTCCTTATGGGTGACCCTGAAGTTGTGCCCCGCTGGGCTGGCTACTTTGAGCAGCTGTTTAAACTTGATTCTCAGGTTAGGATGTTGGAGATCTCTGGGTCCACGGTTCTTGAAGCTGATCCTCCAGCTGAGGGTAGGGAAGGCTGCAGGGATCTATGGTACCCTGGGTGAATGTCTGCAGGCTGGTGGTAAGGCTGTTCTCCTGGCATTGCAAGCAATCTTTGCCTTCATCTGGGAGATGGGCATCATCCCAAGTGATTGGAAAACTAACTGAGAGTTCTCATTAAACACTAACGCAAATATCAGCAGACTTTCTTTGCAGCCTTTGTCAATTTTCATAAAGCATTCAACTTAGTTGATCGAGCTGCGCTTTGGGACATCCTGACATTGTGGTGTCCCCCCCAAAGTTACTGGATATTATGGCCATTCTGCACACTGGCGCTGTGAATGCATATTAGAGTTAAGGCAGAACCTCTGCTTTTTTCCCAGTTGATACTGGGGTTTGTCAGGGGTGTGTTTTTGCTCCTATACTCTTCAATGCTTGCATGGACTGGGTGTTGGGCAGGGTCGTGGGGCCCAGAGGCTGTGGGGAATCTGTTGGTGAAGAAAGATTCACTCATCATGACTTCGCTGACAATGCTGTGATCTTTGCAAAGTGAATGGAGGTTCTGATCAGGGTTCCCAAGAGACTGAGTGAGGAGTCTGAGTGTCTGGGCTTATGAGTGTCCTGGATAAAAACCAAGATCTAGGCCAACCCTGCACAACATACGGCCAGCGGGCCACATGCGGCCCGATACAGCTCTCTCTCACTGCAGCCTGCGCCAGGGTTTCTAAGAATTGTGAATTCATACTTAAATGTGACTAAACTTATATCTAATCATACAAAACGCATCTACAAGTCATTCCAAGAAACTACTGTTTGTATATAATATAAAATTGCGGGGTCAGAGTCTGTGTGCTAGCTCCCAAAGGTTAAATGCACAGTCAGTTCAATCTCAGTACCCAGTGTGATTATTGTCACGTTAATAATCTTATTTCAACTATGCTTGTATCTTTAACCCTGATTTTACGTTTTTAGAGCTGAAGCCGCGTGAGTTTTTTTTTTTTTATGAGTGCATGCGTGTGCGGTAAATCGCGAGTCTTAATTAACATTCAATTCACAGTGACCAGAAATAATGGGTGGTGATAACTGCAAGCGCAAATGTCAGAATGGAGAGTATTTAATCCTGAGTGGACAAACAAGTATCTGTTCAGTTTCTACAATGATAAAATACTTTGCTTGGTTTGCCACAAATCAATCGCAGTTCCAAAGGAATACAATGTCCGACATCATTTTGAATCCAAACATGTCGAGTTGGCAAAGCTGAATGAAAATGAGAAGAAAATTAAAGCATCAAACTTGCTGAAAGCTCTGTATGGACAACAGCAATTTTTCAAAAAGGCAAAGACAGAAAGTGAAGTGGCTACAAAGGTAAGCTTTTTAATTTCAAAAGAAATTGCTGCTGCTAGAAAACCTTTCACGAAAGACGACTTCATAAAAAAGTGCATGATGATTGCTGCATCTGAACTATGTTCAGAAAAGAAACATACTTTTGAAAACGTGAGCTTGTCCCAGATGACTGTGCAATGAAAAGTGAATGATATCTCTAGCAACCTTCATGACCATAGCCATGAATGACAGCACTGACATAAATGATACTGCACAACTTTTAGTTTTTATCTGTGGTGTTGATGACAACTTTGAAATTACAGAAGAATTGGCAGCTTTGTGTTCCATGACAGGCTGAACCACCGGTGAAGACATTTCAAATGAAGTGAAGCAATGTATCACTAAGAAATTCAGTATGACTTTTGAAAATACTGTGGTTATTTGCACTGATGGTGCACCATCACTGTGTGGCAAGAGGACTGGTGCAGTAACACTGCTGGAAGAATTTACTGTGAAAAAATTAACCAAAAATCACTGCATCGTTCAACAACAAGTGCTGTGCAGCAAAGTCCTAAGTTACGACCATGTCATGTCTGTCGTAGTTTCTGTCGTAAATTACATCCGGGCAAGAGGGCTTAAACATCGAACATTTTGTGTATTTCTAGAAGAAGCTGGCGCTAATTTTGGGCATTTATTGTATCATACAGAGGTTCATTGGGTAAGCTGTGGGAAAGTATTGCAACATTTCATTGCACTCAAAGAGGAAATCATTGAGTTTTTGAAAAATGATCCAAAGGATTTTCCTGAATTGAAAACAGAAAATTGGAACAACAACCTATGTTTTCTGATTGATATCACCACTCATTTGAATGGACAATTCAAAACTGCAGGAAAAGTCACAGCTTATTTTCCAACTTTTGGCATCAGTAAGAGCTTTCAAAATGAAACTTACACTGTTTAAAAACCAATTGTCGAAAGGATACATGAGCCATTTCCCAACATGCAAGACCATTCCTTGTAACAAACATGCCATGCTAGGAAAGAAACATTCTCACGACGTCGATAAATTAATTCAAGAATTCGACAAAAGATTTGCGTTGTCAAGAGAAGAGGAAATCAAATTCAGAGTGATTGAGGACCCTTTTTCTGTGAACCCAGATGAAGTTCCTGTGGACTTACAGCTGGAGATCATCAAACTTCAATGTTCAGCAATTTATAAAACCAAGAATAGAGAAGGTGATCTTCTTGACTTTTACAGAAGCTTGGACAAAAAGAAATTTCAAAATTTAAGGAACGCAGCAATACAAGTATTCAGTGTGTTTGCAGCACGTACATATGTGAACATACATTTTCTGCTGTGAACCTTAACAAAATCAAATCTCATTCGTGTTTAACTGATGAACACTTACAAAACATATTAAAAACTTCAACATCAAATATGATTCCAGTAATTTGAAAAACTAGTTGGTGACATGAGATGCAACGTCTCACATTAAGGGTCCATTGAACAAGTACAAATGTGGCAGTTTGTCATCCTTTTGGTAAGTTCAAATTATTAAATTTAATTATCTAATACTTTCTTAACATATTTTTAATTGGTACTCTCTTGAAAATATTGAGGTTTGCCACCTTCATTTTTTTTTTGTGAATTTAACGTGACCTGTGGCATGCGCTACATTTTCCGACTTTTGTTGTGACCCCGCATCATTTTTGAGTTGTGCAGGGTTGATATAGGTCTTTAACAACATCTTGGGCACAGCCATCAGCAGTGTGTCTGTCTGCTGAGAGTGTCAACCTCGTCGAGACGTTTACTTACTTTGGCAACGACATTCATGTCTCTGGTGGCTCTTCCTTTGAAGTCAGTAGATGGATCGGGAGAACATGGGGGGACATGAGGTCGCTGGAAAGAAGCATCTGGTGCTCCCGATATCTGTGCAAAAGGACGAAGGTCCAAGTCTTTACAGTCCTGGTTCTTCCTGTTTTGCTATTTGGCTGTGAGACTTGGAGCTATGCAGTCTCACAGCCTGGTAATGTGTCTCTTCTGAGAATCCTTGGGTACCGCTGGTTTGAGTTTATGTCAAACGAGCAGTTGCTCACGGAATCCTGATTGAGGCACATTACCTACATTGTGAGAGAGCGTCATTTACAGTACTACGGCCATGTGGCGCAATTCCCCAAGGGTGATCCAGCTTGCTGAGTCCTTATTGTTGAGGACCAAAGCGGTTGGACCAAGCCAAGGGGACACCCACATAACACCTGGCTGAGGCAGATAGATGGACATTTCCGGAGGGTGGGACTGGACTGCATGTCTGCCTTGGGGGTTGCCAACCAGGATTCTGACAACATGCTGTACCAGTGCATGCTCCCCAACCTGACCTGACCTGACCTGTTCATGTCAGGTTGCTTCTGAGATACAGGTTTCTTTGTGCATTCCATAGACATGTTAAAAATTGCTTCAGAGTGCCTATGGATTTATTTTTGAGTGCTCTGTAATACATTTGCATCGGCTTTGTGCCCAGAGCTGCTAGAAGAGAACTCTCAAAGCAGTCCTTGTAACATATAAAAAATTACCCTTAAAATTAAGATATACTTTATGCCAACATGCAAATATACATTATACTAAAAATAATTATGTCTCACAGTTCCAGGGACTTGGATTCAATTACTGGCTGGGACACTGACTGTGCACAATTTACAAATTACCTCTTTGTTTGTGTTGCTGTTGTTGAGATACTCAACTTTCCTTCCATATCATAAAAGATGGTTAATCAATCAGTCTATACAGGCTCAGTGTGAGTGAGCAAGTGTCTTCTTACGTGTCAATGTACCCTGCATTTAACTGCATGTTGGTTCTTGCCTAGCACTTTATGCTGTGAGAACTGGCTCTAGCACATTGTACCATTTGATCCTGTATTAGAAAAAGCAGATTTTAAAATTAGATTTTATATTCTACTTTTAATGAAAATTCTGAAATACTGAATACTGAATCATACTGAAACATTAGTATGTTTCAAGGAGTTTGGCTGGTCACTACAATGTGGATAAAAATATGAAACAGAATTTCAACTTTATCAAAATAAAGGTTTGATTACACTAAATAACAATAGCAAGATAAGCAAAAGCAGCACAAAACCAAAAATATTCAATAATATAAACAAAAGACTGTTGCACCACTGGACATTAACAGCATAATATTTTATCCTTATATAACTGGATGATTTGTCTACCTAAAACTACTCCTTTTCACCATCTGAATTCTCTGTCTTCCTCTGATCTGTTCAGATTTTCTTATTTAATGGCACAGAAACTCTTAAGAGGTTTTAGGCCAGCTACCTCTGTATTATGAGCAGCAAGGTGTCCTATTACCTATGGAAATCCTAAGATGTTTTCTTAAGAAATAAAAATACTTAGATCTTCCTCAATCCTTCTTACCTCTTCCTCATTTAAGTATCCCCAGAGATTTCCATTCAGGGATACAAGATAATTCACTTTCTGGGGAACCCTAGTCTATCTACGCCAGTCATTATCAAGAATTCTTAATTCTCCAGTTTGTGCTCCAAAATCAGCCCTACTGGCTCCTTGCCCTAACATTTGGTAGGCTTTTTTCCCCCAGTAGTTTGACAATCAGGCAACCTCTTATAGTGTATATCGTACAAAATAATTCATTTTAAGGAGCTTTTTCTAAACACTATGCATTAACAGATATGTTTTGATGATATGTTTTGATGATAGGTTTGTTTCAATGGAAAATGATGATACATCAGTGATGGTCCAGGACCAAATATATTTTATAAATGTAACAAACTGTAAGAAAAGAAACAATCATTGATACAGAATATTGCTTTTAAACATAAAATTTAAATTCGGTAACAATAATTAATCTAGAAAAGCAGTGATAAATCGAGACAAACTTAATGTCACACATGACCCTGAAGAAAGTGTTCTTGTAATAAAATATTCTTGGCTATGCAGCCAGACATTCTGACTTTGCACTGACAAATTAGGTCTGCAACAGTAATCAATATTTCAAAAACCTTGACTCAGGATGAAGACAAGGTGATAAATCTACACATTTAAAAAGTGCAGATTGAAATCGATTGAGGTTAGGAAATAATCACAAAAAAGAATTGACTTCACAAGCAAAGAAATTAACAAAAGACTGTCAATCCATTGAGAAATAGAAACAATCAAGCAAAGTAGGTGGACTGTGAATAATCAATGCTTTTTATTTTACTCAGCATCACTAACAGCAATGAAAAGACAGCCATTAATGATATTTACAATCTGCTAAGTGAAAAATATCTTTCTGCCCTATTACAGTCACATGCTCTATCCCTAGCTGCAATTTCAAAGGCATTTTTCTAAGAAAAGGCCTACAGTGATTGGCAAAAGGAATGCAGATGTCTTTGAACAAAAATAGGTTAAATGTATTGATTTTTGCAAATAAAATAAATACAAACATCATAGATTAGCATATAATTATTAAATAGAATATATATGCACAGGCACAACCATCAATATCACTAAGCTCTATCCAAGTATATAATTAGATATATATAAATGAAAGACCTGTGTGTGTGTATGGAGCAGTCCACTAGATGGCTCATGCATGCACTTTTACATTTTTTGGACTCTTGCTACCAAAGACCTGTGTGCAGCAAACGGCACCACAAACCAATGACACAGTGCTAATGACACAGATGAAGGGACACAACATTGAAACAAAGCAATCGCCACAGCTCAGTAACGTGAAAGTGAAACACCTCAATAATTGAGGGCAAGGCTTGACATTTTCACTAAAAACATTGTCTAGCGGGAGGTATTTTTTCAAGACAAAGAATAATAGGACTCAAATGCCAGCGATACGGCTAATATATGATATCTCCAGTGTCTTCTTACGAAAGTCAATGGGGCAGCAAGGACAGGTGGGTCCACATCCTCTACACTGGGTAATTCTTAAAAGATTAAGCTGACACCTATCCAAGTTCAACCTATCCAAGTTGTGTGCTGAGCAAGGGATTTTTTTTTATTTTGCCTGCAGTGAAGTATTTGTTAGTTTGTTGTAGTTAAATTAACTTGAGGTATTAGTTTGAAAAATACTGGTTTGTTAAGATTCTACATGCCAGATTACATGTAATCTTATTATTTTATATTTGCAACCTGCATAAAATTCAGTTGACATATATATATACTTTTTATAGAAAACAGCAGAATGTAGTGCTTAAAAGTTGGAAAATGTATGCATGGTTTAACATTCAAATTTGTTTGAGGATTTACTGTAAGTATCTGATTTCAAAGTTGTAACATTTTGCATTTTTTAGTTATTACATAATGGTTTATTGAATATTTGTGTAACAGAGTCATATTAACAGTGATAACAGAATGCAATTGCATGTATCAGTAAACTACATTAAAAACACACTTTTTAACTGCATTTTGCAATGTCACGTAGTTAAAAACTTTTAAAAGAACAGGCTTCTGGTGACTCAGTAGCTTTCATAGACAGCAGACTTCAGTTCAAGTGATGTAAAATATTGATTGATGTCTTATTGTTAGTTTTTGGTTTTGGAGGGCCTGTTACTAATCATAATTCAAATTTCTTAAACACAATATTTTTGAAAGAAGTACCCAAAGGACAGTAAAAATCTCTGTTGAAGTCTCAAGGTAAATAATTGGTTGCTTCCCACCATGGTGGAGAGCACATCTGGAGCACTTCCTAAAACCTATAGGTTCAGAGAAATACTAAATCATTATAATGTGTAAATAATTCAG
Organism: Erpetoichthys calabaricus; assembly: GCF_900747795.2. Taxonomy (NCBI): domain Eukaryota; kingdom Metazoa; phylum Chordata; class Cladistia; order Polypteriformes; family Polypteridae; genus Erpetoichthys; species Erpetoichthys calabaricus. The sequence continues at coordinate 286,480,992 of NC_041395.2, forward strand.
CCATGAGGTTCTTTTAACTGTCGGACGAGTAAAAGAGGAAACTATTTCATACACTGTTGTCATACACGTGCACTTAGGGGATAGCCTAAGGGTCCAATTCCTTAGCGATAAAACATTAAAAAAGGGCTTAGTGATGAGTATTAATGCCTTCTCTCTTTCTCCCTACAGACCTGCAGAAGAATAACCAAAGTTTCCTCACTCCCATCCCATTCAGATGACCTCACTTCCATTCCGTCCTGATAACCTCACTTCAGTCCTATCCTGATGACCTCACCCTGCTTCCTGCCACCTTAATATAAAAACCAACTTCATTCACTTTCATTTGTCTTTTGCTGTTTTACAATAAAGACCAATATCGGTCGTTTGTGATCACTCAGTACTACAAGACAATATACAGGAAGGATCTCCAAATCTTTGTTTTATCTGCCTCAACTCTGTTACACTGTATACAAGTTGAAGTAACGTCTCTTAAGGTAAATTTGAAAAAGTAAACTTATCCATAATTGAAGATGTACAAATTGTTTGTCTATTTTAGATAGATGAGTTTGAAAATTTGCCAATCCTTTTCAATGGGAGATTTTGATTTTCAAAAATTTACACAGCACTCTCTATTCAAGATATCTCAATACAAATTAAACTTTTCTGACAAACTTCCTTGAAGAATAAGCATGCCAAACTTTGGCAAAATCAGTCCTATGGGAGCTGAGTTGGTTCAGACAGACAGACAGACACACAGACCTGGCAACAGCTGCAGGTGGTTTTTGCATTATTATGTGAACGCAGCTAAAAATGAAACAAACAAAAAAACCCTAAATGAATCTACTTACATTTCTGCCATGCTGTCAGGTAGATTTGCAGGAATGGCAGTCAGTCCTTTTCCTCTACAATCTACAATGTTATTGCTGCAGGAGCACATGGCAGGACAGGACCCAGCAGCAAGGCTACAGGATTGAGGAGATTCAGTGTGGCCTGTAGTGCAGCACAATTAAAAAAAACAAAAAAACAATGACATCTTATCTAACCAAAAAAAGGCCACTAAATATTTTAATGTACATACCAGGTGAAACAATTTTTAGGGAGTACTTAACCATGCATAGAGAACATAAATTAATGTGACAAACTTTAGTAACACTTTATTTGAAGGGTGACTACATAGTGACTTCATAACATATGCATGGAATGACATTTAAGAAGAAACACTTGATTAATAATGAACAGTTAACATCAGTACTTGCAAAAACTGGAACTAAATATCATTGCTCATTTTTAAAATAAAAAAAAGTTTTTCACTATACTCATACAAAATTCACCATACTGTAATTTAATTTACTTATTGCCACATGAGTCCACACATATTATGGGATGCTCCTTGTTTTAATACAATGCAATGGCATCTTCTTTATAAAACATCTATATCATCTTGCAAATAATTTTATTATAAAATAATCAAATATTGCTTCTTAAATAATAAACACTATTCAATAACCTATTCATGTGTTATGTATCTCCATGTAGATACCCTTCAAGTAAACTGTTAGCCAAATGTATTCCCCTATTGGACACTTAAAATAATCTTGAATTGGTCAAAATTAAAGATACAGTGGGAAGACTTGTGTGTTTCTATAATTCTACAAGTTACACATACAGTATTTTCAGTTGCTCACTTGTAGCAGTCTCGAAAATATGTCCTCACAGTTCCTCCTCAGACAAAAAGGAGCCATTTTAAAATGAGGATCTAAAGCTGATGCTTGTTGACGGTGGTGCTGGATGAATGGAACATAAAAGAAAAAGAAACAGCCCTCGTGACTAATAACACAGCTAATACCAGTATGATCCATGTGGTACAGCTTGTGGAGCAACTTTGTACTGGCTGATTTGTGCACACACTTTGGTATCTCTGGCTGCTCTAAAAATTCTAACAATTGCCTGCCTGCTTTTCCAGGTGAGTTGTGTTGCACACTTTTTCCACCATAGCAATGTTTTTTGAACTTTCCAACACACAAACTTCTGACAGATGCAGTCAAGCATCAGCACATTGGAAATGCTAGAAAGGTTTCTGCATATAAGCAGCGAGGTTGCACCCGGTGTGACTGGCATGCAGTGCACTTGTCTGCAACACATCCGCCACACGTTCACCAGTCGCTTTCAATGTAGCGACATCTGATTGTCATGTAGGAATCTGCTGCTCTGCATGTTCAGCTGTCACAAGATAGGGCTAGTTTCTTTGCTGACCTGAGAAACATGTCGATGCTTTGCTTAAGATCTTCATAAAACCTAGGTACAATAACTTCACTTATTTGCTTTCTGTTTGGTATAGCATACCGTAGTTCAAAAACCAGTATCATTTTGAAAGCCCTCGGAATGATGAAGGGTCTCAAATCTTTACAGATAAAAACTGCTATAGATTGCTATTTTTTGGGCACGAGGCGAATTGAATGGAAGCTAGGAGCTATCCACTGTCTCCAGTATAGATTGTTTAGGCTCTGCTCATATGGATGTCAACTGAAATTAGGTTTATGGGTAATGCAAGGATAAATGATTTCTCAGATTTGTTGTGTTACAACAGTACTTAACTTCTGAGTTACACAGCTTACATGTGACTTTGCTCTTATCCAGTTGCCAGTTATTCTTAATGACACACTGTTTGAATCCGTACAAGGTCCATGCATCTGTTTTAAGTGTCAAAGGTGGCAATGAGATAGTAAAGTGCTTTTTTCCATAGAAAGCCTTGACAGGCACATTAGCAACATCTACTGGATCGGATGGCAAAAACAAAGATAAGCAAAAATCTACATATATTAAATGAGCAGAATAGAGATTCACAAGATCAATCTTGAGAATTTAAGAATCGATGTTGAATTGTTTAAATGAAAGATAACAATTGGAAAAATGATATTTTTACTCAGCCCTACTGATCAGCACTGCTGTCCCACAGTTACTGGGACCTCAGTTAAATTGTGGTTGCTCACTGTGTGGAGTTTGCACATCTTTCCTGTGTCAGGGTAGGTTTTCTCTACACAAAGTGATTTTGCATTCACATTCTAAAGGCATTTGTGTTTGAGTAAATTAAGTCTTTGTTGGTTCAGTACAAATGTATATGTTCTCTACCGTGTACTAGTATCTCATCCACAGATGGCTTTGCTCAGAACAATATAATGAAAAAAGTGAGTTTAGAAAAAATGAAGAAGAAATTTACAATTGTGTCTTATAGTCAAAAGAGATATTAAATAGTAAGTTGGAAAAATTCAATTATAAAGTGTATTAAGGTTACATGATGGACAAAAACTATGAATTGTTTTTTCCCCTGCAGAAAAGGTAAACCAATGTTAATTATCTGAATCACTTTGTCATGACTGGAATGAAGGCAAGAAAGTACATGATATATAAAAAGTGGCCTAAAATTTAGTAGTTCTAAAGATTAAGTACCCATTTATCCCACTGTCATACTATATACAGCTAAGGTTAAGGTTGGGAGCATGTGCTGATAGCACGTTGCCACACCCACCATACAACGAACCACCTGGATTGGGATTCAAATGCAGCAGGTGATACCTCAGCACCACAGTGGAAAGTGTGAGGTTTTTGACGGTGGCTGGAGTACCAATCCTGCCACAAAACCCCCAAAGTTTTCCCTCTAAGTTCTGTTTAATAACCTTATTGATATGTTTACAGTATGTTAGCGATACTAATTGTTTTCCAAAGGTATAATATTTGTATACTTCAGCTAATCCTGGCTAAGAATAGATGCCACATATACTGAAAAACCCCAATTTCATCCTAAAGAAAAAAAATCAAGAATTGTAAATTTACAAGAAATTTATAAAAAAACATTAATACATAAATGTTAATATGCTACTATAAGGCATTTTTTTACTTTACATTAAGGATTGTGTCCACCCAAGGTCTTAGTCCTGGTGGGATGAGTTTTAACATACTGGTGATCTATACTGGAATAAGTGGTTTTGAAAACTGGATGGACAGATGAATGAATATTTGCTTTAAGATAATTTGTACATAGGCATTTACCTAAATATTTTTAGAACAAATTATGTAAGTCCTCACTCATTTTTCAGGATAGTACAACAGTTCTTAATATTGTATAATTAAAGAATTAAGCACATGTATGGATCTTACTGTGATAATCCTAATTTAGATTTAAAGGCATCAAGTTCAGTTATCTTATTAGTTGTTTATATGCAGTATATCCTTAAGTCAAATTAATAGCTTTCTGTTAAAAATGAGAAGGTAGTGAGAATGGCAAAATTCATCACGCTTACCTGAACAGACAAATTCGTGTTTTTGAATTTCAGCTACATTGAGTCCACGCAGAGCTGGTGGAGCGACACACTGGGTAAATAAACCAATTGTTGGTCTCTGACGCAGCCACTGAGAAAGCCAGGATAAGTGACAATCACAGTTTAAGTTGTTAGAATGCAGACGACTAAAGAGAAAAAAAGAGTAACAAAACATTACTTTTTGCAGATTTCTGCCATTGCAAAACTATTAAAAAAACCCATTAATTTCAGTTTCAACTTGTTTTTCTAAAAATGAGTAAACTAATGTTTGAAAATTGTAGAACAATTTTTCAATTTAACAATCGCATTAAATGAACAAGACATAAAAGAGGAAGAAACAGTGACAATATCCTTAAGTAAGTCTCTAGAACTGCAAGAACTGATGTAAATTAAACAGTAATTACAAAGTTTAAAAATGAAAAATATCCTAAACTTTTGCACCTGAACGTGTCATATAAATTGAAGAATAAATTACTATACAATAATACATTTTTTTAATTTGGTGATGTTATGGCACTTAGATACTGTAGATCAGGGGTAGGCAACGTCGGTCCTGGAGTGCCACAGTATGTGCAGGTTTTTGTTCCAACCCAGTTCCTTAACGAGAACTCAATTATTGCTGATGAAGCACATATTGCTTAAGTGACATTTTAATGCTTCATTTTAGTGGTCTCGCTTGTTAAGGTTCTCCAACCTTAATTGCTTATTTCAATCTTAAACTGCTGCATTCAGTGTTTTAATTGCTCCTTATTAGCAATAAGATGTAAAAGACAAAGCAGCCAGCAGTTCTCCAGCTAGCTTTTTTCCAATTACATCTGTGTGTGTTCATCATGCACGGTTTGATTTAATAAAACACTTAATAGAAAAATGTGACAGACTGAAAATGATCTGTTTTAGGCTTCAAATCATTTGGATGATATCCTTGGAAAGGAAAAAAATCTACGATATAAAAGCCTTACATTGCACAGACTAACAAGCCATAAAATTAAATAAGGTCTGAGATTGGCAATGATTGGTTTCTAATTAAGCAATTGGGTTGAATGAAAACCTGTAGCCACTGCGGCTCACCAGGACCGACATTGCCTACCCCTGTTTTACATCTTATTGCTAATAAGGAGCAATTAAAACACTGAATGCAGCAGTTTAAGATTGAAATAAGCAATTAAGGTTGGAGAACCTTAACAAGCGAGACCACTAAAATGAAGCATTAAAATGTCACTTAAGCAATATGTGCTTCATCAGCAATAATTGAGTTCTCGTTAAGGAACTGGGTTGGAACAAAAACCTGCACATACTGTGGCACTCCAGGACCGACGTTGCCTATCCCTGCTGTAGATAGTTTTTCAAATAATTTCTTAATCAGATACAAATGTTCACCTACTTGTTTTCCTTTTGCATTTGCTATCTTCTGTATTGCTCATATTTATTTGAAATTTTTTTGTAATTAATTGAGCTGCCGTTTATTACTCTTGGGTTTATATACACCGTTTTTAATTTACATTCAAAATGGTAAAATTAAGACACATTTATACACTGTAGTTGAGCTGGAAGGTTTATGCCAGAATCAGTATTTTATCAGCTGAAAATCTGCATGGCTTTATTGTAGGCCGTATATATGGTTATAATTTTGCATAAATGGTAAACTCTGAGGCCACTTTTTAATGTATGTGATAGGGATGCTCCAATTAATTGGCCACTGATTTAAATCAGACGATTTTCACTAAAAAAATGATCGGTAAAAAGGCAGATAACTAAAACTGATATTTTCAACCCCTGCTTTTCTAATCGTTATAGTCATTTAGTTGTAGTGCTCATTTACGCAAGGTATTACAGTAGTTTAGCCAGCGTGCAGCTTTTTTTTTTTCTTTTGCAGCAAACTTCCTGCAGTGTAAACAAACAACAGTGAGGGTAAGCTTGTTTTATCAGTGAACAAGAGGCAATTGGTATATTAGCCTTTACGTTAAAGAAAGTGGAGTAATAAACTGAAAAAAAGTCATCAGAGAAGCAGCCCTGTGCAACTAGACAAACGGCAAGAAAAGCTATTTTAAGGAATTCAGACCTTGATTTTGTCCTTTAAATTAAAATGGACACTGCCCGAGTTTGGAAAGCCTGCTTGTTTAAAATGCAACAGCTTACACTTTTAATTGGAAAAAGAAAAGATAAAAATACATTTGAAATTGCTGCTCAGTAAACTATAGTAAACAATATGCTGTTTTTAAAGAGTTGTACTATGTTTATTATTTATTCCAGGTGTCATACAGCATAGGTTTTGGTAAGAAGCAAGTACTATCTAATTGAAATGGTAATCCATATTTTATAATTACACCTCTAGAATTACTATTTGAAATTGGATAAAAATCAAATTCTCACTTAGTGGATCTGTTCAAAACTTTTTTTAAACCTGGCAGGATCTAATCAATAACATTTTAGAATAAGCTTTCAGATTGGAGAAAAGGATTCTGCGTCCTCTTTTCTAAGTTTTACTCTGGCTGTTGGCCTTCCTCTCCTTCTCTTGGGCGGGGGTTGAATTGAATTTAGTTTTGTTAAATTTGACTTGCTTGTATGGAATGTTACATGCTTTTAATAAATTCAATTAAAAAAGAATTATGAATGTCTAGTTGATACACTGAAGAAAAAAAATACCTGTATAAATATAGCAAATGTATATTTTAAAAGCTGTAGCGCAATTGATGATTTAAAATGATTAAAATGTACAACTGTGGTGGGCTGGCACCCTGCCCGGCATTTGTTTCCTGCCTTGCACCCTGTGTTGGCTGGGCTTGGCTCCAGCAAACCCCAGTAGCCCTGTAGTTAGGATATAGCGGGTTGGATAATGGATGGATGGATAAAATGTATAAGTGAATGTATATTTACATTTAATTGCCAATATCAATCAATTGTTTGCAAATATTGATTTTTTTTGGATTGTATCACTTTCATCATGTTTGTGTGACTTTTTCCTTCAGACAGACTTCAATAGAATTTGTATTTAAAGTAGCTTTTAAATAAATGGTAGGTTTAATCTGAATTAGATACATTGACATCTACTGTGTAAATTGATCTGAGATGTTGGACTTTATGTTATATAATTAAAAATGACTCTGCTTTATAACATTATATGATCATACCTGCTAAATCTAATTCAGAGCTATTGGTAGCTAATGTTTCTTTGTCTTTTTGTTAGAAATATGCAAGACATTTTTTTTAAATATTAAGTAAGAATAAGCAATACATATTTAAATGACAATTCAATTGGAAAGGCTATTACCCAAATAGTGGTCTAATATGTCATAACTGAATAGTAATATTATGTTAGACAAAAAGTACAGTTGAAACCTAATCAGAAATGGTCTGTAAAAGTTAGAAAAGTTGAATTCACTGACAACAAATTGAACAGCTATAACTAATAGTATGATGACTAAAAACACAGATACAGTGGGCATTAGAAAGAAAACATCAGTCAATAAGCAAATTGTTTCCAGTATTACAGTGTACAGTATATGTGGAAATAAGTATAAAAAGGACAATGATCAGAAATAAAATTTTACACTTAATAAGTGGATTCCTCAACTTATTTCTCAGTGTAAAACTATTTTGGGATTTTTACTTGAATTGCTATTACATACTTTCACAAATTAATGTATCTTTAAGTTAAATTTGGCATAAACTGTTTTAATTTATATAATAAATGCATTGTTTGTGTACTGGAATATTTATTCACTGGCATAAAATACCGTACCTCAGTAACCTGAATAAGAAATAGGAAGATGTTGTCCAAACATTTACCAATAACAAATGGTTGTATAATTATGTTTGAGCTAAGCAGAAACTAATGTGTGTGTAAGTGTGTATTAGAAACTATTTACACAGAAGTGTGGATGTTAAATTAATACCAAATGAAAACAGATCTACCAGATGGAATTTAAGTATTATATACATTAATCTGTCTTTAACCTTTTCAGTGTTTCATCTTTGATGAAAAGAAACATAATATCTACTATAAGTAAAATTTGTGAAATATAATTTAAGATTACATTTTAACATAATATTTCAGGGTTACTCTAGAAAGGAAAAGGACAATAAATCAACATTATTTACAAATCTATTATCCATTGAAAATAAAAATTGTCATTTTAAACTTAATCAAGGAGCAGAAAAATAAGAGTTCTGGAATTCTACTCACAAGGTTCTCAGCTTAGGCATATGGTTGAAACTAGAGACAGGGATACTGGAGATGTTGTTGTTGTTCAAGGTTCTGAAAGATAACACAACAGATATAAGTTCTTCTTTGTTACCTAGGTATCATAAAACTCCTACTTGTTCACTGCAAATACAACAAATGTGCTTCTCGCTTTTAAGGAATTCCCAAACATGCATGTACTGTCGTCTAAATAATTTTTGCACATATTTTTTAGCCCTGCTTTTAGAAATTGATGTTTCATGTTTTCTTTTAAATGTTCATGTTATACAAACCATGCAAAGTGTACTTAATGTTTTCTGTGGTCTATGTTTTGAGATGGTCTTTATATAAAAAACATTTATATGTTACTTACTGTATATAAAAGCCAGATTGAATGTTATTTACCTTGATTTATTTACTTTTCTTCCTACAGCGTAAAGTCACAAGTAGACTGCAGAGTTTCCTGTGTTTGATCGACAGGGGCATGCTGACAAAGTATATGTGCAATGCTACTTCAGTATGCAAATGACTTTAGCTGCAGGTGGAATCTCCTGTCGCACTTAATGCAACTGTTGTTATGGTTCTGCCTTTGTCCAGAAACAGTTTCATTAGCTTTATGACCTTAGTCTCGGAATGTCTTTCTCATGTGGGACGATTGGGATCTTTTCCTGAATAAGGAGTGGTATTGCACATGTACTTTGTCAGTATGCCTATGTCGATCCAACACAGGAAACTCTGCAGTCTACTTTGATTTTACCCTGTAGGAAGATAAGAAAATAAATATAGATAAACAACATTCAATGTGGTGTTTATATAAGTTACATATAAATGTTTTTCATATAAAGACCATCGCAAAACATAATCACAAACAGAACTTTGCACGATACCTTGGCGAGCTCGGCATGCCCTGCTGTTTCATTGAAGGACATGCGTATGTCAGATTCACTGGCAGGAAGATGCCCGACCTCTTGCTGCATCCAAACGATGCCATCTTTTGCATTTACGCCTGGTGCAGCTGTGTTGTTCTTATGTGTGACTGAACGCTTCTTGCGGGGAGGGCTTCTGTTCCCTTTTTCCGATGTAGAACCCTCATCCTCATCTGAGTTCACCTCTGTTATAACACGACTTTATTTGAAAACAGCAGTGTCAGAGCGGGGGGAGCGTGAACGTGACTGAGACAATAAAACTGAATAAAAAAAACAAAAAACGCTAACCTTTACAAATACAATAAATTTACACCGGCTGTTACAGACTCAAATCAAATGAATGTTTTTATTCTATAATAGTAAAAATAAGAGCAGCTCACTACTCAAAACGGTAATCCTAGGAAGCACCCAGAATCGACCTCTTGATTATGAGTCAGCAGTTCTTACTGCTGTACCACTCAAGCAGTTGTATCAGCATCATACCCTAACCCGATTTCTTTTTCTTTGGTTATATTCTTGAATAAAAGCACACTTGTTTTGTTATACTTGTATCTTTTGTGAAAGTGTTTATTTGATATTTGGACTTCAGTCTTCACATATTATACACTTCATGTCAAAATTTTGTCAGTAATATAACATGAAAAAAGTTACTGTTTTAGGTATGTGTTCAACATTTCTTGCCTCACATTTCCTGTCATCCTACATTTACATAGATCATTATAAACACAGAACACACATGAAATGTATGTGTTTCATAAAACGATATATTATTTACCCTATACAACTCCAGGTACCTCACACCCAGATAAACAAGGCTTGAACTATGGCGGTGGGGGGATAGGATAGTAGGCTGCTTGCTGCTGTGCTGATCGACACATTTACAAAATAAAAGACGATAATGGAGAAGTGCGAACGAATTTTAGGTGGCCCAGGATTATAAGTTTTTTTGTAGGCTTCAGGGATTCTAGTGTTTAAAAGTTTTATACTAAACTCTTACATAACCAGATGCATAGAAGGCTTATGTTCTACAACCCCAATTCCAAAAAAGTTGTGATGCTGTGCAAAATTTAAATAAAAACAGAATGCTATGATCTGCAAATTTCACAAACCCATATTTTATTCAAAGTAGAGCATAGAAAACATATCAAATGTTTAAACTGATAAAATGTGCCATTTTAAGAAAAGAATAAGGTAATTTGGAATTTGAAGGCAGAAACACATCTCAAAAAAATTGGAACTGGGCCATGTTTACCACTGTGTAGAATCCCCTCTTCTTTTAACAACATTCCATAAACGTCTGGGAACTGAGGAAACCAGTTGCTTGACTTTTGGGAGAGGAATGTTGTCCCATTCTTGCCAGATATAGAATTCTAGCTGCTGAACATCCTGGGTCTTCTTTGTCATATTTGTTGCTTCATGATGCACCATATGTTTTCAACTGATGAAAGGTCTGGACTGCAGGCAGGCAAGTTCAGCACCTGGACTCTTCTACTACAAAGCTATGCTACTGTAATAGAAGCAGTATGCAGTTTAGCATTATTTTGCTGAAATATGCAAGGACTTCCCTGAAAATGACGTCATATGTTGCTCAAAAACATTGTATATACCTTTCAGCATTGATGGTACCTTTCCAGAAGTGCAATAGACACTAATGTACACCCATACCATCAAAGATGCAGGCTTTTGAACTGAGCTCTGATAACAAGCCAGATGGCCCCTCTCCTCTTTAGTCCGGAGGATGCACGTCCATGTTTTCCAATTTTAAATTTTGAATCGTTTGACCACAGAACAGTTTTCAGCTTGTCTCACTCCATTTTAAATGAGCTTTTGTGGCACCGATTCTGGATCACGTTCACATATGGCTTCTTCTTTGCATAATACAGCTTTAACCTGCATTTGTGGAGGCATGGCTAACTGTGTTCACAGACAATGATTTCTGGAATTGTTCCTGAGCCCATGCAGTGATTTCCATGACAGAATCATGCATGTTTTTAATACAGTGCTGCATGAGGGTCCAAAGATCTCAGGTATCCAATATTGAATTTCAGTCTCATTCCTTGCACACTGAGATTTCTCTAGATTATCAGACTCTTTTGATGATATTATATACTATAGATGATGAAATATTCAAAATCTTCACAATTTTATGTTGAGGAACATTATCCTGAAACTGTTCCACAATTTGTAGACGCAGTTTTTTGAAGATTGGTGAGTCTCTGTCCATCTCTACTTCTGAGAAATTCTGCCTCTCTAAGATGCTCTTTTTATACCCAATCATGTTACTGATCTGTTGCCAATTAAAATGATTAGTTCTTCTGGTTGTTCTTTGTTAGTACCACATTCTTTTCCAGCCTTTTGTTGCCCCCGTCCCAACTTTTTTGACGTGTTGCTGCCATCAAATTCAAATGAGCTAGTATTTTCCATGAAATAGTAAAATGCCTCTCTTTCAACATATATGTTTTTTATGATCTATTATGAATAAAATATGGGATGATGAGATTTGCAAGTTATTGCATTCTGTTTTTATTTACATTTTACATAGCGTCCCAACTTTTTTTGAATTGGGGTTGTACTGTATATTAAAGCGTTATCTTTAGTATTCTTATTATTAAACTATTGACCACATGTGTTAACTGTTTATTTTTTATTAACAAAATGAAATTCTGTAGGCTTATTGTTGAGTGACCATAAAAATACTAAAATAAATAAAGTTTCTTTAAAATACATACTTTATCTAATAAAATATATCTGAAAATATGTATCCATAATACATATGACATAAAAGAAAGTAAAATCCTTTTTATAATTACAAGCTGTCATACTGTTTATTTTTTTCTGTAATGTATCTATCTGAAACAAGGCTTAATTAAAAAAAGTACTTTTCACCATTTCTCTAACAAAATTAACAAAAAAAAAAAAGATTTATATATATATATATATATATATATATATATATATATATGTATATATATATATATATATATATATATACTGTAAATTTATATAGATATAGATATACACAGTATATATATACGGTATATATTCTCACACAATCAATTAATATTGGCAATTAAACACTACTTAAATGTAAATATACATGTGCATATAGGTTTTAATCATATTCAATCATTAATTGCACTTCAGCTTTTTTGCTATTAAAATATACATTTACTATACATATTTATAAAGGTGTGTTTTTTTTCTTCAGTGTATAAACTAGACATTTGTAATTCTTGAGGAGTAATTATAAAATATGGATTACCATTTTAATTATGCAGTAGATATTTCTTACCAAAACATATACAGTGATCACTCGCTATATCGCGGTTCAGCTATCACACCCCCGCTACATCGCGGATTTATTAATACTATTATTATTACTAGGGGGCTCCGCCCCCTGCCCGCTTCTTTCGCCCACCCCCGGGTTTGGTTTACCGGATAAACAATTTAAAGAGATTGTTATTTTCTGCTTATCATTGTTTTAAGAGCTGGGAGCACCTGAAGTTTGCCTGCCACTTCGCGTTGTGAAGGGGGGGAGCTGAATGCACCCTAAGGAGAAGTGGACTTTGTGCTGCTTCTGCCAAGATGCTTGTTTTGCTTGTCGCTCTGCCCGTCAATCATTTAAAAGCCTGTACAGCAGTTGTTCTCACTGTTTTGTCTCACTGCCTTGTCTTGTGTGACGTTAAAATGTTTTATAATAGAGAGATGTTACTCATATCCTTAGCCCGACATCCACATATCATATGTGTTTACAAAGTGTGTTTTAATAAGTTTACATGTGTTTAAAGTGTGTGGGTATTTTAAGGCTTAAACTATAAAAAAATGTTTATTTATATGGTCTTTCTATATCGCGGATTTTCACCTATCGCTGATGGGTCTGGAGCGTAACTTCCACGATAGGCGGGGGATCACTGTACTCTGTTTCACACAGAAATAAATATTAAACACAGTACAAATCTTTACAAAAGCCACAAATGTATCAAATGCTCATAAGTTGTTTATCAAGAAGACACAAGACTAACAGGTTTATAAGTAAAAGATACATTTTGCTGTTAAGCTAACATGCCTTTTGCTTAAAAATGTAAGCTGTTGGCTGCAATTAAAACAATCACGCTGTCCAAACTAAAACGGTGTCTGTTTTAATTTAAAGGACAACATAAAAAGGTCTGAATTAATTAAAGTAGTTTTTCTTGCCATCTAACTAAAGGTACAGGATGACTTCTCTGAATCGGAACATCCCTAACATTCTCTTTTCCCCTGAGAAACTTTCTACAGTTATGCTTTAAGACTTAGTGTCTAGTTTTTTGTCACATTCATTCTATGGGTACTTCTCAGATCTTCTCTTGACACCATTATGCATAGGATTTCAAGATCTTTCTTTCATTTCCTCCTTTAGCCTGTAAGTGTCAGCTCAGGTCTCCAGCTGCCTCTTTACAAAGTGATCTGTCACTTCGTTTACAGTCACTTGTTGCAGTGTTCAGTCATAGAATTAAATGGGTAGGACAAGTGAGCAGAAACTGTCCTTCTGACTGGTGCAGTCAACCCCTTGGGTCCTTAAGCATTCCTGGGGCACCATGCTGAGCCACACAACACATATCTTAATAACTTAATTACCATTTAAAGCTGTCGTAACACTCCAGTTCAGGTCTGCTCTTACACGACCTTAAATACAGCCTTACTAAATGTTAGAGCGTTAACCACTTTTTATATTAAATGGCCTCATTATTGATAGGAAAATCAACTTTTTTACTTAAAAGTGAAATGTGGCATAGCTCTGATGGTGCTACAGTTTTAACTGAAACTGCACCTCTCAATTACAGTTTTACTCATGTGGTTTGCCAAGGCAACCAAGGCGGAGGTTTAGTAAATTTTTACTTTTACTTAAAGTGTAAAGATGTCGACTTTGGTACATTCGTATCTTTTGATTGTCTTGCTATTGTTATTGAAAGTGTGTCCCTGTCACTTGTATGTCCATTTATAGACCTCCTAAACATCCTTCACTCCTCCATCCTTCACTGAGGAATTCTCAGACTTAGCAGAGCTGAGCATAAATGGAGAAAACTAAATTGATAGTCCATTATGAAATATTGAAGGCTAAAATAACTGAACGTAACAGTGTAGAGAGGCAGACTAAAATTATTCCCTAAAATTATAAATGATAATGCTGGTAATCCAAGAGTTTAATTCTCAACTATTGATCGTCTTCTAAACCCAGCTCACTCAGTGTAATGCCTCCCAAAAACTACTAGCGAAACTTGTGAAACATTTTAAGTGAGTTAAATTATTTCACCAGAACAGATTTTCCCAAACTACATAGAATAATTTCTCAACTGAAACACTCCACCTGTGTCCTTGATCCATTACCAACAGGCTTTTTTCAAAGAAGTCTCTGTTGTACTAATTGACAGTGTACTCAACATAGTGAACTCATCATTAGATGAGGGTGTTTCCTGACTGTCTTAAAACTGCAGCTGTTAAAACCCTGCTCAAGAAAAATAATCTCAGCTCCTCTGTTTTTGACAATTTTAACCCAATATCTAACCTGCCCTTTTTAAGTAAAACTCTTGAATAAACATTCTATCTTGACAAGTTTCAGTCAGGTTTTAGAACAAATCACAGTATAGAAACTGCAGTGGTTAAAGTAGTAGACGACATGCAAGTTAATGTGGGCAGAGGCCGTATATCTATTCTTGTTCTCTTAGACTTGAGTGCAGCATTTTACAACAATGATCACAGTATTCTTATAAATTGCCTTAGTCAATGGGTGGGCCTCTCTGGCAATATCTTGGTTTCAATCCTAACAGGTAGAAAATTCTTTGTTAGTTGTGGTGATTATACCGAGGAAAAGCATTATATTTTATATGGTGTACCACAAATCTATTCTTGGTCCAATGTTCTTTTCGATCTACATGTTTCCATTAGGTCAGATTATGTCAAAACACAAGGTGAGCTACCACAGCTATGCAGATGACACACAGCTGTATTTACTGATAGTGCCTGATGACCCTGGTGCTTTTGGCGCTCTGATCCTGTGTCTTATTTGTATTTCCGAATGGATGAGCAGTACATTTCTCAAACTAAATAAGGAGAAAACAAAAATCTTAGTGACTGGCAAAAATGGCTATACTGAGGGCAATAGAAATAAACTTGATCCTTAGGGTTCGAAGTCCAGTCGGAGGTAAAGAATTTAGGATAACTATTGGTTCTGACCTAAGTTTTAAATCACATATAAATCAGATAACTAGGACTGCATTTTTCACTTAAGGAATATAGCTAAAGTTAGACTTCCCATAACTTTGCAAGACACTGCAAAATCAGTTTATGCTTTTGTTTTCAGTCAAGTAGACTACTGTAATGCACTCCTTATAGGACTACCTAAGAAAGACACTGATCAGTTACAGTTAGTGTAGAATGCAGCAGCAAGAATCTTAACTAGAAAGAGAAACTCTGAGCACATTTCACCAGTTTTAGCGTTGTTACATTGGTTACCCGTGTCATTTAGAATTAATAATAATAATAATTCATTACATTTATATAGCGCTTTTCTCAGTACTCAAAGCGCTATCCACACAGGGAGGAACCGGGAAGCGAACCCACAATCTTCCACAGTCTCCTTACTGCAAAGCAGCAGCACTACCACTGCGCCACCTGTGAGGACTTGACTTTAAAATACTATTAATGGCTTACAATAGTGCTGGGCGGTATGACCAAAATTGTATATCACGGTATTTTTCAAAATTATACCGGTTTCACGATATTTGACGGTATTTTTTTCCCATGCATAAGTGGATGTTAACCACATTTTCCACTGCAATTACTGCAGTAGACTGGCTAAGAATAACCTATTCCACTGTCATGAGAATTGTACATTGTACAAAAAAATATTTTAATATGCACACAAGTATTAATACAGGTTTGCATGGCCCCATAAAGTGATAGTTTTCAAGGGTGTGGCACTAATGAAGAGAAGGAATCACATTGCATGAAAGTTGCAGTCAAAATATAGTCTTTTTATTGAACAAAGTTTGCAAACAACTTAAACTAAAATTTTGACAACATATTTTCAACCATCCAAAAAGGCATTTAGACTTAGTAAAATATCCAGAGGTGCTTGTCAAAAGTTGTATTGCACTAAACATGTCTTAGAAAAGGAATAAATAGTAAATATTTTTTGTAAACCAACTACACTTTCTGTTAATGTTAACAATCTCTGTCCACTGACATGTTAAAGTGACTTTTTAAACAACTTTACCATCATTATACTGCATAATATTTAAACTATTAAATAATAACAATAAAATAAATAATAGTGTAACTTCCAGTAATAATACAATTACTTCAAGGCTTCAAGCCCAGGCACATTACACAGTATTCACCAAATAAAAATAAAATAAAACAAGTGGAACTTTACCAACTGGAACCATCATATTGCAAATTGCTTTAATATGGCCCTTGCTCCAAGCTAAGCTATATACATAAATAATAAAACTGCAACTTGCATTTATAATGCTATTTGTGGTATAGTGGGTCCGCGGCTTCAAAAAAAAATATGGCCAGTTTTTAAATCCAGTTAACCGTGTCCATCTCCATGGGCGCGATTGCATGACCGCGGGGAATTGATGAGGTAATTGGGGTGAGTCGCACCTGCACGTGCGGGTGCGATCATTCTCAATTGCTTCATCGGCTTCCTGCGGCTTGTGATTAAGGTGCTGTGCCCATGGAGGCATATATTTATGGGCAGGATAGGGGGAAGGAAAAAAGAAAAAATAGATCAGAAGGAGGTTAAAGAAGAGAAAAGGCAGTCCTGTGAGACGAACCAGATACTGTACCAGGAAGGAGAAGGCAGCACGAGCTGGGGCTCCGTGAGGGAGCGCAGGCTGAGGCACTCTAAGAGCTGGTTTGCCCCACTGACTAAGCGTGTAGAGTGGGGCAAGCGAGATGTAAGGCAATAATAATATTAATTCATTTTATTTTTAAGGTACTTTACATTAGTAGTAAATCTCAAAGTCCTACATAAAAATATTTAACAAAGACAAAACAAGATAAAAACAGAGATAAAACAACGGATAAGCGGAAGAGGATGGATGGGTGGATGGATAAATAGTGGCATTCTTGTTAATATACTTTCCTAAATAAAAGGTCTTTAGCTGTTTTTTAAAACAGCCCACAATCTGCTGTGTTCTCAAGTTCTCTGGTAGGGCATTCCAGAACTGTGGAGCAGCGACTGCAAAGGCCTTCCAATGGATCACAGGAGCGACTGAGTGAGCGCGAAGGAAGACGGGAGGTGTGCCGACTTCGGACAGTCTGGCTGCACAGTGTGGCGGCAGCCAAGACTGGGGTTGGCAGAAAGGAGTTCATGCTGCAGAGGCTCCGCCGGCAACACCAGTGATGGGTGAGCCGGGGAGACAGAAGGTGGTGGGCTGCGATTGGGTGAGGAGAGAGACTGTATTTCACGTCTATTTTAACGGATTTATTTATTATGGATTTTATCCCCACGATTTACTGGTTTTATAGATTTGGTATTTATTTGGGTACTGTATTTTTTTGAACACTGCACAATGGATACTTGGTTTTACTTTTGACTGTTTTTAATAAAAGCACTTGAGCACTTTCCACCATCCCCTAGCTTCAATGAGATTTGTCAGCTCATCTCAGTCATAACTATCGACAGTGTTGGTTCAACAGATTCCCATGTAGGAAGAGGGAGTCTGTAGGGGACTGGCATCGTCACACTATACACAGTACCCAGGTACATTACATAGTATTCAAGTATTGAAGAAAAAAAAAAGTGCTACTTGGCTTGCAGTTTTATCCAGTACTATAGAAACAGCACTTACATATTTGAAAATAATAATGGTCCACATCCGACCTTTTAAAACCAAAGTATTTCCAGACAACAGACATGACTCCCTTTTTCGGCAAAAGTTCTTCTGTGTCGTCATATTCAACTTTATCGTCTGCTACAGCTTCAGTTTCAGAATGTTCTCTGTCCATTTTCACCATGCAATACCTCCACTAACGCATGTACTCCGTTGCACGCGTGTTTAGCGGTGTAGCAGTGAAAAAGGTCCCCCCTTAAACAGTTTCCCACTGCGCCACATTCCGAACGTTGTTTAGGCTATTTAAACCGGTGTCGCGGTATAAGAAAAATACATATCATAACAAAATAAAAAATGGTTTTCAGTATGAACCGGTATACCTCCCAGCACTAGTTTACAAAGCCTTAAATAATCTCGACACATCCTGTATTTTGGAATGTTTGTCCCTTTACATTCCAAGCTGTAACCTCAGACATTCAAATGAGTGTCTGCTTATAATGCCAAAAGCTAAACATAAAGAAAGTGGTGAGGCAGCCTTCTACTGTTATGCACTTAAAATGTGGAACAGCTTACCAATAGATTTTCGCCAGGCTAATAATACAGTGGAGCATTTTAAAAAAACGGCTAAAAACGCATTATTTTAACATGGCTTTTTCATTACCCGATCAAAGCACCATGCTGTCCCTACATTGACGGATTAAAGGCCAGAGGTCCACATGACAATCATCATCAAGTTCTTCCATGTGAAGCCTGAAAACCACGAGGACTGATTCAGATAATTTATGTTAGGTAGAATGCCTAGAGGGGGCTAGGCGGTCTCGTGGCCTAGAACCCCTGCAGATTTCGCTTTTTTTCTCCAGCTGTCTGGAGTGTTTTTTTTTTTTTCTGTCCTCCCTGGCCATCGGACCTTACTTTTATTCTATGTTAATTAGAATTGCCTAATTTTATTTTTTATATTTTGTCTTTTTTCTCTTTCTTCATCCTGTAA
Organism: Erpetoichthys calabaricus; assembly: GCF_900747795.2. NCBI lineage: Eukaryota > Metazoa > Chordata > Cladistia > Polypteriformes > Polypteridae > Erpetoichthys > Erpetoichthys calabaricus. The sequence goes on from NC_041395.2 coordinate 286,500,200, forward strand.
AGCACATTGAGCTACATCATTTATATGAAAATGTGCTATATAAATAAATGTTGATGTTGCTGAATACCCAGTGGGGGCTGTGCGGTCTTTTTGCATTGGAACCCCAAAGGATTTAATTTTTTTCTCCAGCCCAACTGGAGTTTTTTATTTGTTTTTTCTGTCTTCCTGGAAATTTGACCTTACCTTTCCCTTTGTTACATACTGTATAATATTATTGCCTAATCTTGTTTATGTTTTTCATTAACTTCCTTTTTTTTCATTTTGTAAAGCACTTTCAACTACAATGTTTGTATGAAAATGTGCTATATAAATAAATGTTGTTGTTGTCTCTCGTCGCTAGTCCTTTGACATCTGAGGGAGACACCACATAACGAAATGGTCCTACTCCCCAGTATCACTCAACAGTAGCGCCCTTTCTTCGGCCACAAGCTCCTCTCCCTGAAACTCACTCCTGACTACCTGCCTCCATTCCTCTGTGGCATGGGTTCCCCCAATCCTTTCTTTCTTTCTTTCTTTCTTTCTTTCTTTCTTTCTTTCTTTCTTTCTTTCTTTCTTTCTTTCTTTCTTTCTTTCTTTTGCTTTAACCTCAATTCCTTCCTTTACATTCTGTTTTTTTTCTCTTTCTGCTTTCTTTCTTTTTCTCTAATTTCCTCGCAAATAGGGGACATGCAAATAGAAATTTAATTTTATTATGTGCACTATATACTTTGTACACACTACAATAAAATTGAACTAGTTTAATGGCTTATGGGCATTTAAAAGAGGTCTCATGATTTTTTTCAGAGGAACATTTTTTGTAAAATTAGGTTCTTCTATAAATGAAAAGAGTAATAAATCTGGAATAGTAAAACATGTTACTATTTGCTCAATATTAACACAAACTGGATTTGAAACAGTAAATGATATGCTAATAGATGTGTGGCATATACTTACAGAACTTCTATTCCTCTGAGGGCCCTGAAGGCTCCATCTTCAATGCAGATGATCTGATTTTTATCCAGCTGCCTAGTAATGATACAAAAAAGTGCTTAAAAACAAAGTCAACAATACAGCATGCTATTTCAGAAATATTCTAACACAATGATAATATTGAGCAAAAAGTATTTGTACTTTCAGCAAATTCTATTTTCCATTAATTTATTTTTTATCTACATTTAAAAAGGTACCAACTATAGAAAGAGGGATTTTTTCAATGAACAATGGTGCTGAATTAGAAGTGATTACAATGTAGTTAAATTCGTGTCTTTTAAGTAAGATAAACTGGCAAAAATTAATAAGAATTTTGTAATGTGTATTTTTTAGCAGAGGAAGCACAATGAATCTTCTTCAAAAGGTAATTGAGATAGACATCTACATAAAGCAGAGAATAATAATGTGTTCCATCCATCCATCCAGTTTCCAACCCGCTGAATCCGAACACAGGGTAACGGGGGTCTGCTGGAGCCAATCCCAGCCAACACAGGGCGCAAGGCAGGAACCAATCCCGGGCAGGGTGCCAACCCACCGCAGTTAATAATGTATTGGAAAGTTTAAATGATCTACACCAAATATATAAAAATTATTTTAGACCAAAAATTATACAAAATTAACAATAAAACTTAAACAGAAAAGCATACAAGAGAGAAAGCAGCTGCAACATATAAAATTTATGAAAAAATAATTACCAGCTGCCCAGTGACAGTCAGTAGAGTTGCTGCTTGCCAGCAGTAACGAACCAAGCTTTATTCCTTGGTCAGCTACAATTTTGTGCAAAGTTTGCATAATCTCCCCATGTTAGAATGTTTTTTCCTAGTTATTTTGGATTGGTCCTACTGGCCAAAGAAAAGCATATTAACTTAACTGGTATCCTGAAATCAAGTTGGGAAGAGTGTGTGTGTGAGTGTTCATTGTTATGGACAAGTATTCCTTTTATGGAACATCTCTGCCATGTACACATTGCTGATCTATTGTGCCATAGAAAGTCATCTGGTTAAGGCAAGTAATAATAATATAAGAAAAATAATAAGGTCAGTAACGTCCCACTCCAAATAAACGTGGTTCTTGACTGAGCAACACACACCCCATGCATCTTACTAAGACCTTGGGTGAACATCATGCTTGAGGGAGAGGTGCAAACCAGGCTGAGGATGGCTGACAAAAGACATCTACCCTGCTCCCATGCCCAAATAGCAATCATGATAATACAAGAGAGGGGAAAAACACAATGAACAGCATAAAAGGGATTACTCAAGTAGAACTGAGTGATGTCAAGCCTAGCAAGAGACTTAAAGACATATTCCAGGCCATAATTTCACGGAATCTTGGTGCACCAATGAGAGCGCCACACTTCTCAAAAACAGACTGTCTTAAAATCAATGACTGAAATATCTCAAAGAAAAAGAAGACAACAGTGGATGCTGGACCAGTACAAGAAAATCATGTGGTGTTATTACTACAGAGAAGTTAAGGACATCACTGCCGAAGTGACTAATGGTACCTACAATGCTTGGAGGTGTAGGAACTCAGACGTTTTCCATTTTTTGAAGTAACTGTTAGTTACTTCAAAAATAAACATTACAAAAATTTCTGACCCTTTTCTGCTCTCTCTTCTAAGTGAGCTGTTGTGGCACATGTTGTTTTGACTAGCTGCTCTATCTTTGCAGGAATCCTTATGATTCAACACCAACAAAACACAAGACTATTTTATTTAAAACTACATTTAAGGACTTCAGAATGTGTAAATCAGGGGTCCCCAACTCCGGTCCTGAAGGGCCACAGTGGCTGGAGGTTTTCATTCTAACCCTTTTCTTAATTAGTGCACTGTTTTTGCTGCTAATTAATTTCTGAAACTAGGTTCAACAATGATTTTTTAATAAGTTGACTCCTGCAATGCACTTTTACAGCATGAATAAGACCGAGATCCAAAGGCTGCAGGACCACTATACAGTTTGGTTGTAAGAATTCAACTCTAACGTGTTCCATTTCGCATGTTAAATTTTTTTGCTCAACAATTAGAAATTGAAATAAAATTTTTTCTTCTTTGCCTTCTCATTTGTGCACCCAAATTCTTCAGCCATTCATTAATTACTCCTTGTGTCATCCAAGTTTGTTGATTTGCTCGATAATTACAGCAAAGTAATCATACATTCTTAAAACACTGTGGATTTGTGTATCTTCCTAATCAATGTTTTCAGATGTTTCATTCTACCAGATGCGTTGCGGCAAAACAGGACAGATAAACGAAGTTTTGATTTCTTCCCTCATTTGCATGGTTCTCCTTTAATAGTTAGGGTACAATGCAGAAGTAATTGATAAAATAACCCAATCTCATCTGCACTGAAAATGTCATTACTGTTGTATTCCGCTACTGTTTTCTTTATTTCACCAGCATGACATTCCATAACTTGTTCCTGGGGTATACTGCTTTCTTCTTTAAACATCACCCTGGAAGTTAATTCATAGCATTCTTTAAACCTGTTAAGCCATGTGGCACTTACTTCAAACATACGATTTTCAACAGTTTCACGAATTCTAAAACCTTTTCCCATATTACTGGCCCAGTAATTGGGATATTTAATGCTCTCAAATCTTGCAGCCATGAAAATGTAGCTTTGTTGATGACTTTGTTGTTATGAGATGTGATCAATGGACCGAAAAAAAAAAAAACTACATTGTCACTTTCATAACCCACCTCATGTACCCAGCTCAACTCTTTCCCTCTCTCTGTCTGACAATCTTAGCTCTATCTCAAACCATCCAGAAATCTCTGCCTTTGTTCCCTGCCCCTCTGTTCAAGGTGCTGCCCCTTTTCTTCCTTTTACTGTCAATCATATCCCCGACATCAGTCCTCCACACCATTCTTCGCCCTCCCCACTCGACCCAAAAAGTCACTTTCCCTCTGGGCTTCACCCTGGCTGGGATGCTACACTATTATTTCCAAACATAAAGACAGTGGTATCCTTGTATGCTAGTTTGTGCAAGGTGTCTGACCTCTACCTTTGTATTCAATCTGGTAGTGTAATCTTCCTTTTTTACCCCTGACCTAGAGGAAAATAATACTTAAGAACATCTCTGTATCACCTAAAATCCCAAATTATCAGAATTTTCAATTTAAATGTATGCACTGCCTACACCTCACACCTTGCAAACTTTATACTGTGTTTGACAGCAGATCCCATTTGTCACTTTTGTTCCATAAGTGCATGTGGTGCTTTTTGGTTCTGCTCTTTCTAACTTCTTTTCTTCTATTCTCTCTGTGCTAATATTTCCTTTTAGGTCACTTTTTTTTTTTTTTTACGTCTACCTCTTTCTTCTGGAAGATTGTCTTCACAAGTCATTTTTTTAACTAGTTATCATTCAGCTTTGTTAAAATGCTCCTATTTAATAAATAAAAAAAACAGATTTTGGTCTATTATATTTAAAAATGCTTCTTGGCACTGACATTGACTGATGTAGTATTTATAGTGCACGTAGCAACTACTTAACAAAGTATTAACTGCACAAAAAAAAAAAACTTTATGAGAAAGAAGTGTTACTGTCTACAACAATGTCAGTATATGGGGAAGCACAAATGAATTTGGGAATAATGAAAGTTTTAAGGTGAGTCTGTTGGTTTTTGTGACATGGAGGTAATGATCTGAGAATTCCACGAAGGATTACCATTTGGCCTATTGTACATCAATGATCTTGTATTGATGGTAAAAACTGAAATGCAATTGAGGGAGAAAATACTGAAAAGGTAAGTTGTTTGGAAGTAAAAGACCTCAAGGTAAATACAGGAAAAACCAAGGAGATAGTCTGAGTCAAAGAGGCAGGTGGTATGGAGAATGTGGGTGCAAGACCATGCAGTCTATGTGGCAGATGTGTTGGGGAAAAATGCAATTCAGTGCACAGGATGTGAGAAATAGGTTCATAACAAATGTAGTGATGTGAAGAGAATTCTACAGAAATTTTTTTCAGATTGGTATCCAGTGGTCATATAGCAAGTGTAAATTTACATATTAGCAATGGAGATATTTTGGACAAATTAGAGAAGTTCTGATACTTAGTAGGAGTGTAAAAAAATATCAATTTTAAATTACTAGTTTACACAGAAAGATTTAAGGTACACAGTAGTTTATTTTGTGTTGTGTTTAAACACCTGAACACATGATAGCAGTGTTGTAATCTATGTTCAGCTAATGTAACTACGTAAACTGATACAAAAACTACCATAAGTGCTGACGTATTTAGGCTGCAATACTCAGGCACATGCGGATCTGGCATACAATGTGGATTGGGTAGTGGCAAACCGAGCTGACTAATAACACTACAAATGGTGGCTGAATCCAGAGGAGTTATACCACAGTGTACAGAGCAGAAGTGTGGGCTCATTTTGACTTTCACAATAAAGAAGACACTAAGGAGATTAATAAGAGCCATGTCATCTGCAAAATGTTCCATGCCAAAATCAAATATTTGGGGAACACAGCAAATCTGAGGGCACATTTAGCAAGACACAATTCTAATGTAAAGCTAAAGGAGCAGCAGACGGCAAACATTAGACGAGTGGATCCCTCTCAACTCACTCTGTCTATCTATCTATCTGCAGCCTGCCTTCCTCACCAGTTTGTCCAGGCGTGAGGCTTCCCTATTCTTTATGCTGTCTCCCCAGCACACCACCGCGTAGAAGAGGGCACTCGCTACCACTGTCTGATAGAACATCTGCAGCATCTTATTGCAGATGTTGAAGGACGCCAGCCTTCTAAGAAAGTATAGTTGGCTCTGTCCTTTCTTGCATAGAGCATCAGTACTGGCAGTCCAGTCCAATTTATCATCCAGCTACACTCCCAGGTATTTATAGGTCTGTACCCTCACAGTCACCTCTGATGACCACGGGGTTCATGAGGGGCCTGGGCCTCCTAAAATCCACCACCAGCTCCTTGGTTTTGCTGATGTTCAGGTGTATGTGGTTTGAGTCGCACTATTTAACAAAGTCCTTGATTAGGTTCCTATACTCCTCCTCCTGCCCACTCCTGATGCAGCCCATGATAGCAGTGTCGTCAGCTAACTTTTGCATGTGGCAGGACTCCGAGTTGTATCGGAAGTCCGATGTATATAGGCTGAACAAGACCGGAGAAAGTACAGTCCCCTGTGGCGCTCCTGTGCTGTTGACCACAATGTCAGACCTGTAGTTCCCGAGACGCACATACTGAGGTCTGTCTGTAAGATAGTCCACGATCCATGCAACCAGGTATGAATCTACTCCCATCTCTGTCAGCTTGTCCCTGAGGAGCAGAGGTTGGATGATGTTGAAGGCGCTAGAGTAGTCCAGAAACATAATTCTTACTGCACCACTGCCTCTTTCCAAGTGGGAGAGGGATCAGTGTAGCATATAGATGATGGCATCCTCCGCTCCCACCTTCTCCTGGTATGCGAACTGCAGAGGGTCGAGGGCGTGGCGGACCTGTGGCCTCAGGTAGTGAAGCAGCAGCCGCTCCATGGTCTTCATCATATGTGACGTCAGGGCGACAGGCCTGAAGTCATTCAGCTCACCAGGACGTGATACCTTAGTGACTGGGGTGATGCAAGATGTTTTCCAAAGCCTCAGGACCCTCCCCTGTTCCAGGCTCAGGTTGAAGATGCGCTGTAGAGGACTCCCCAGCTCCAACACACAGGCCTTCAGCAGTCGTGGCGATACTCCATCTGGACCCACTGCTTTGCTGGCACGAAGTCTCCTCAGCTCTCTGCTTACCTGGGCTGCTGTAATTGTGGGTGGGGGGAAACTCTCTCGTATGCTGGTATCAGCAGAAGGATGGGTGGAGGGTGCAGTACTCTGAGGTGAGAGTGGGTCAAACCTGTTAAAGAAGTTGTTCATCAGGTTTGCTCTCTTCACGTCTCTCTCGATGGTGGCACTCCGCTTCGAGCTGCAGCCAGTGATGATCTTCATCCCGTCCCACACTTCATTCATGCTGTTATTCTGCAACTTCTGCTCCATCTTTCTCCTGTACTGCTCCTTCGCCACCCTGAGCTGGACTCGGAGTTCCTTCTGCACGCGCTTAAGCTCATGCTGATCACCGCCTTTAAAAGCCCTTTTTTCTGGTTCAAAAGACCCTTGATGTCACTTGTAATCCATGGCTTGTTGTTAGCATAGCAGCGTACTGTTCTTAATGGAACTAAAATGTTCATACAGAAGTTGATGTAGTCAGTAGTGCAGTCAACAACCTCTTCAATCTTCTCACTATGTGACCCCTGCAGGATATCCCAGTCCGTAGTTCCAAAGCAGTCTCTCAGAGCCTGCTCTGCATCAGAGGACCACTTCCTGAAAGAGTGTGTGGTTGTAGGTAGCTCCCTCACACTTTGAGGTTTGTAGTGAGACTGAAGCAGAACCAGGTTATGATCTGCTTTCCCAAGCACAGGCAGTGGGGTGGCTTACAACTCTGGCGAATGAATGAGTTAATGAATTAATGAATGAATGGCGAGGGAGGCCATTCATGAATGGCTACTGGAAGCGAAAGAGACCATCATTGTAATAGACAATGCATCCAATATGAACGTTGTAGCTGGACTTACAGACATGACACACATACAATGTTTTGCACACAGCTTGAATCTTGCCTCGCAGAACAGCACCGAAATTGGCAGTGGTGGAATGACTTCTCAGCAGGATCACACATGTTATAACCTTTCTAAGACTGGGCGGAGTGGTGGCTCTGAGGCTAAGGAGCTGCACTGGTATCCCGAAGGTTGCCGGTTCGAATCCCCGTCACTGCCAAAAAAGGTCACTGCTCTGCTGGGCCCTTGAGCAAGGCCCTTAACCTGTAATTGCTCCAGGGGCGCTGTACAATGGCTGACCCTGCGCTCTGATCCCAAGGGGTATGCGAAAACTACCAAATTCCTAATACAAGAAATTGTATAAGGCGAAATAAAGAACAAAAAAAAAAAAAAAGACACAGCACAAAAGCCAGCCACCAGCTAAAACACAAACAAGATCTACTCCAGCTACTAAAACACAGGTTAATTACAGACATTGTCACAAGGTGGAACAGCTCTCACGACATGATGGAAAGATTTTTAGAACAACAACCAGCCATCAACAAAGGTCAGAAAGACTGAAAAGGATATCTTCACACTGAGTGGGGCTGACATCACATGTGCTGAGGAAGTACTCAAGGCACTCAAGCTAATGAAGGAATGCCACCTTGATAATGTCAGAGGAGAGCATGCCCACTCTGTCTATCGTGGCACCATTTTATGCCAAGCTTGTCATGAGCACAGAGGAAAGACTGGGTGACACACAGATAGTGAAGGACAAGATCTAGGAAAGAGATATGTCAATGAGAGGGAGACACTGTGCACGGCATCAGCTCTTGATCCTAGGTTTAAGGATCTACCTTTTCTCTCTGAAGCAGAGATTAATAAGACCTACAGCAAAGTGATTGATCCTCTGGTGGTTGCCATAAAAAAGCAACATAGTGTAAGTAAATGAATTAATAAATTAGGCTATTTGTTTTTGTTACATACAATACAATTTAGCTTTAATAGTTGGACTTGGATAAATTATGTACAAAAGTAGAAATGCACACTAGGATGATTATGGGTTCAGATTATGTGTTGTGGTAGTAAATTTACTGTAAAATTAGCCTTGTTTTTCATACAATTTATTAATCCATCAGGATAAATCGTCTTTTGTCATGACCTTTACTAGTTTGATTTGATGCTTTGATGTTTTTCAGCAGCAAGAAGAGGTAGACAGTCTGATAGAGGAGATTGACCAGTCACAGGAGGCTGATCACCCACCTTACTACACGGACAGCTCTTCCCCCATGCCCCAGCCTCCCATGAAAAGACCAAGGAGCTCATGTGCACTGGTTGACTTGCTTGGAGCTATGTTTGCCCCTGCCAAAGGTAATACTGCACCAAAATCTGCACATGATGCTGCTGCAGCTAAGATCAAGAGGTTTAGAGAAGAAACCCCTTTGCCACTCTAAGAAAATCCCCTCAGTTGGTGGAAGGAACATGAGCATGAGTACCCTTATTTATCCAGAGTAGCAAAGTGTTTCCTGTACATTCTTGGCACAAGCATCTCCGCAGAGAGAGTTTTCTCCACCACAGGAGTCACCGTTACCGCACAGAGAAGTGTTCTGAAAGCTGGGCATGTTGACTAGTTCATCTTCCTCGACAAAAACCTTGACATTAAAAAATAAGCACTGACACATACAAACTATAAAAACGTGCAATCCAAGTTAAGGATCTCAGAATGTTCACCATCAATATATAAGTATTTGCTTACATTTAATGTTTAATATTTTCTTTAGGAATCCAGCAAACACTTTTAATTTTAACTGATATAGGCAGATGTAATTTTATTTTTTAAGATTGCAGAAAATAGTGTTATGATGTTGTTAGAGGGACAATGCATTTTCTTTTATTAACTACTTGAGATTGAAAAATTAAAAACTGGCCTACATACTACAATAGAATGTGAACCTTTAAAACGGAATTTAATATATATATATACTGTCTGTGTATACATAATTTCACTGTCTGTTTATGACTTTTTTATTTTCTTAACTTGTTTATGTAAAGAATCCTGTAAGAATTTTTATTTTTTACTGATATACTGTAGACAAATGTTAATTCCTTTGTTCAGATTACAGTGCTATGATATTATGCCATTTTCTTATAAACTGCTTGAAAAATACTGTGGCATACTGTGAACCTTTAAAGCAGGATCTAAAAATACAAGCACTTTTATTTTATTTTTTATTGATATAGGAACAACTTAATTCCTTTGATCAGATTGCACAAAAGGTATTGCTATGATATCTGAAGTTACAGGGATGTGATACTGTATATGCAGTTGCAGATCCCACTTTTCTGACTGAATAAAAAAGTAAACTTTTTTTACTCACATTTTATACATATGGTGGTGTGTTCTTTACACTATGACAGTTTTCCTAAAATTAGATTTAAAAAAAATTGCAATATATCGCCTTGCTTACAGTATCACAATATATCACAACATATTGAATCGTAAAACCTGTATTATGATACGTATCATATTGCAAAATTCTTGCCTATACAAAGCCCTAATACTTAGGTGACCTGCTAAGTGCAGATGGAAGTATGTGTACTGAATATGCATTTGTGATAGTCAGGATGAGAAGTGTACAAAAAGATTTCCAGGGCTGTTCTCAGTTCTGACTTCTAAAGGTGAATCTCTGGCATTGAAGAGAAAAATTAATTAAAGCTGTGTGAGTTCCAATTTGCTGTGTGGGAGTGAAACTTAATAATAATAATAATAATAATATTATTATTATTATTTACATGGCTAATGAAGGCAGAATATGAAGCAAAGCTGAGAAGAACACAGCATGATTTGATATGGAGGTGATTTACCATATATATTGTGCTGAGGAGAAACAGACAAGGTGGATTTGGATATGTGGAGTAGTTTTGAGTAGTATTGGGGAAGGAGGTGTGCCAAGATGGAGATGGAGGGGATAAAGCCCAGATGAAGGGTTAAATCAATGTGGTTGGAGGTGGTTTTACATGATATGAAAACAACAGTTCTCCCAGTGAAGGTCCATGATTGCAAGGAGTGAAGAAAAAAGATTTTGTGGCAACTGGCTAACCTGGTTAAACCTGAAAAATGGTCATTAAGAGTATGAGAAGATTTTAAATATCCAAAATTAAACATGTACTTTTTCATCTAAGTTTATATTTAGGAGTCATTAGGAATTTTTAGTGAATTCCATTTGTTTGCTTAGGCAAGAAATACCAAGGACAGTGCGAACTTACACTAGAGTACGTAGCTTGTTTATCTGACAATAAATTATTGCTGGCCAATTTGAGATCTGACAATTACAAAGTGTAGGCTAGTCCATTTCAGAATGTGTGGATTCCTACTTTTTTCACTCCACAAGTTGTTTGTCTATTTGTGTATTAATAGCCAGGCTGCCAATATTCATTATATCCACAAGGAGGAGTAAAGAGTCATAACTGAAATGATGCTTTGACTTGGAAAACATGCCTTGCCCTTTGGGAATGTGAAGCATGCAAAATAGATGTGCCCTAGAAAGCTCCAAAATGAGTGAAAAAGCACCTCCCATCTACTTACCTTCCCATATGAACTTTCATGTTACACAATCCTCATAAAACACCAAATGATATGTGTAAAGCACCCTTCCACCCCCACTTATTTCTATGCAGCCTTGTATGGCTAGTTTTACAGAATTGGATTCTAAAGTTCAAAAGCAGCCAATAAAAGCCAATTTGACTGTGGCTATGTATACACTTCTGGCAATTATCACCTTAAAATATTTTTATATGGGTTTGTAATGATATGCATTATATTATAACTTATAAAGGCATTAATCAGCCTTTGGTATATTCACTGTCCACAAAGTAATGTAATGTGCAGCAAATATGATGAATAGTCAGCACTTCAATATGATTTATGCTTTAAATGATTACACCAACATATTCAATACTGTGCAAATGTTTTTGACTACCCAAAAAATTTTAAAGCTAGGTATCCATTCAACAAATGTTTACTTGCACGTGAAAATGCAATAAAACATTATACTGAACACTAATATAATAAAATATAACAATAAATTGTATTTTCCAAAAACATTTGATATCTTGTGAGATGGATACAATAATACAGGTCTAGCTTATAAGTATCTACTTGAGGTAGCCCACTTATTCCATGAATGTAGTAAATTTCACAAACAGCACAACTTGTTCAAATTTATGAGGCAGTGATTAATTTATGAGGCAGTATAACAAATGAATATATTGCATGGTAACTACAAATACTGAGGTGCCTCTAGAAGTTTATAAATGGAAAAACTAACACAAATAGACATGAAATCTTAGTTTTATACCAACAAATGTAGTTAGTGAACACACATATAACTGGATTGTTAAGATGTTGTGTTTAAACTTTAATAAAGAAATTTAAAGATTCTGGCAAGTTGAAGACAGAAAATCATTCAAGGTGTTACTCTCAGTTTGTGAAAGGTGATTTTATTACTTCATTATTGCAAATAAAAAAAATTGCGCATTCAACAAAATTATCATACACTTGCTTGAATTGGATTTAAGTTAGTTACATTAATATATTGTAAGGTTTCTAAACTCGTTTGGGACTCTCCCCAACAGGACGACACACAGAACAGCGTCCGAAAGGGCAATTGCCACATCTATGGAAGACAGTTTATCAATTGCCAGGGCAACTGCCGACTTCCAACGCGGAAGTGACTCACAGCTAAAGCAGATCCAAGTTGATCACGGTATAAGCGCTTGCCATTGATGGGTGATGCAAGGAACATTATAAATGCAGGGAACAGGATTAATTGGCCAGTAACCTGGCCACGACCCTGTCTGACTGCTATGCCTGTGTTTAGGAGAATGGTAGAGATCCCGCTGCAATAAATAACTGTGCTGTTCCTCTTTCAAGCTGAATAAAGTTGGTTTTGCTAAAGTACTGAGACTGGGCCTCGTGTTTTGGGGTGCAAGACAGGGGCTCACATGTCACAATATACTTGGCACCAAGACAGATTTTTAATTATCCCGCTCTGGAAAATTTAGAACATTAACACAGAAGAGGATGATTCCAACCTATGAATGAGATACTCCTCTCAGCTTCCATCAGTTGACAGCTTACAGGACTTGTAATCCTTTTAGCTTTCTCTTATGGGATACTGAAATTACCTGATAGACTACATTGTACAGGGAAAGGCTTGCTGTCCTGTACTGCAATCCTAATGTTGATAAAATGTCAAGGCTGCATGTTTAATAGTTTATATTTCAGGTTTCTTTTCTTGACTTTACTTCATAGCCTCTGTACAAAAGGAAAAAACTAAACCTTGGTAGAATGCAACAGGCATACAACCACTCTTTAGGTGATAATAACCAAGAGATGCAGGGGCAACACTGTGCAACCTGAAATAACCAAGAAGGCACAAACTCTCACCACAACTAACAAAATAGACATCATGAGGTACAGTATATACAAAATGGAAAACACCAAGTACAGACAATTATGAAACAAAATGATACTGCCCCTCTGGGAATGCCTAAACTGATACTTAACCCCAATCTGCCTTGTGGATTGATTCACCAATTTCCCCATCACAAAGTTCTGCACAAACCATCATTTAACCTCCTGCCTCTCCATCTAACCGTCTTTCTCTTCTACCTGCTACTTTGCTACATTCTCCTTCCAGCTCTGTTGGTAAAGTGGATTTACACTCCACCCTGGGGTCACTACCAAAACAAGATCCAGAGTCACTTCCTGGGTTTTGAAATGGCCCTATACTTGTTCCAAGGACAAGGGATTAGTACTCTGTCTAGGAGCTTTTGAAATCTCTGCACCACAAAGACTTTGATTATTTTTAAGGGGCTAAAACCTCTGAATCAACTTCTCTGTTTCCTGCTCCACTGGAGAAATGAAACAGTCTTGTATATTTCCTTCTATGACTGGGACCTCTCTCACAGACAGGATTGTGTTGCTACCTGTGGTATACTCACCCTGATCTCACTCTCTTTTCAAAGAAAGGCTAAGGTGCTCCATTCACTTGATCACCATTCAGCTAGGGTGCTGGGGTAATACTACATGCTTCCACAGGGGCTGCAACTCTCTCACTTCTGTGCCCTTGCTGGTACCTCAGCATATTGTAATTCCAGAATATACTGACAATAACTGGCATGTGCAGAGTTGATTCTTCTGCTATGGTTCCTCTGGAATGCCACTGTCTCTCTCTCTCTCTCTCTCTCTCTCTCTCTCTCTCTCTCTCTCTCTCTCTCTCTCTCTCTCTCTCTATATATATATATATATATATATATATATATATATATATATATTTGCAGCTGGAGATCCACAAAGGGAGAAAAAATGAATCACGTGATTCATTTTTTCTCCCTTTGTGGATCTCCAGCTGCAAATATGCAAGCCGTATCACAGACCTTCTCTTCGATATATATATTTATTTATAAATATCTAACCCCCTATTTCTCTTCTTCTCTTCTCTCACTTTCAAACAAAGAACCTCTTTACGAGACAACCTGCCACGCTTGAATTACTTCCTTAGCTCCAGGACCCCAGCACTTCTATGTGACTATTACTATGGCCCTGACAATACTTAACCAAGCTATTGCCCCCTATTAGTTCTACTAGGATACTGACACACTGTATGCACAAATTTTACCTATTTCCCTTAATTGCAACATAAATTATAATAAAAAGGCAAGCAGCATCCACTGTACATGCTGCTAAAGAAAGGGAAGGAATTTCTATGTTCTTAAGTGGCATGTGACTTCTTTCTATGCTATTCAGTTATTTCACTTCTTTTTTTTTTTTTGTTTTCTATCCACATTTTATTTTACTTGATATCTGTATGTGCTGCCTTCTATTGGATTAATTGGTGACCTTGGGTTTTTAAGGGTGTTCTATAAGTAAATTCAGTTATTTATTTATTTATTGTTTTTAGTTTTATTGATTTTATTGAAATCACACAACATTCCATACAAATAGATCAATTTTACAAGAATAGGATTGAAAACAATTCAACACCCACCCCTAAGAAAGAGAGCACGGGCAGCAGAATAAAACTTCCATCCATCCATTATCCAACCCGCTATATCCTAACTACAGGGTCACTGGGGTCTGATGGAGCCAATCTCAGCCAACACAAGGCACAAGGCAGGAAACAAACCCTGGGCAGGGTGCCAGCCCACCGCAGGGAGAATAAAACTTAGACCTAGTAAAAATAAGTAAATAGATAAATTAATAAGTGAATATAGATAAATGGAGAAGAAAAAGCAAAGAAAAAGAAAATGGGGGGAGAATCTGCTTCCTCAGTGCTTTAAAAGCTTATTCTAGAATTTTATTGATTAGATCCTGCCAGATTTTGAAAAATTTCTGCACAAATCCTCTAAGTGAGAATTTTATTTTTTCCAATTTCAAATAATATATAACATCAGTTACCCACTGACTTAAAATGGGAGAGTTAGGATTCTTCCAGTTTAGCAAGATAAGTCTGCGTGCCAATAGTGTAGTAAAGGCAATCACAGTTTGTCCTTCTCCACTTTAAGTCCATGTGGGAGTACACCAAACACAGCTGTTAATGGGTTAGATGGGATTTTGATACCAAGGCTGTCTGAAAGGCATTTAAAAATTTTGGTCCAGAATGATGTTAATTTGGTGCAGGCCCAAAACATGTGATCCAGTGAGGCTGGAACTTGATTGCAGCGTTCGCAGGTTGGATCTTGCCCTAGAAACATTTTGGACAATTTTAAGCGAGGCATAGATAGATATGATAGATATGCTCACTATATAATTTTGAGTTGAATAATTGTATGCTTTGCGCATTTGGAGCTTGAGTGAATTCTCTCCATTGCTACCTTCCACTCTTTTTCTGAGATGTTGAGTGAGAGATCCTTTTTCCACTTACCTCTTGGATCTTTGAAAGGGAGGGACTGTAAAATGGTTTTATATATTGCAGAGATGCTGTCTACGTCCTTGAAACTGATCAATATTTTTTCCAGTATAGAGGGAGGTGGGAGGTGAGGAAAATTGGGCAGGTTCTGTTTAACAAAGTTTCTAATTTGAAGATAGTGAAAGAAATGTGTTGCTGGAAAGTTAAATTTAGAATGTAATTGTTCGTAGGATGCAAAGACATTGTCTATGTACAGATCTCTAAGTGATTTAATCCTAAATGTTTTCCAGACATTAAAAACTGCATATGTTTACGAGGGTTGAAAAAGGTGGTTCTCGTGCAGAGGTGCCACTGATAAAAGATTCTCTATCTTAAAATGCTTCCTACATTGGTTCCATATTCTGAGTGAGTGAAGCACTATTGGGTTATTAGTATATTGGCGATATCTTGCATTTATCGGGACGCAAAGCAAGGAATATAAAGAAGTACTGCAGGATTTTATTTCTATTGCAGACCAAGCCTGTATATGTTCATCTATTTGTGTCCATGTCCAGGTTTTTATAGTTTGTTTGTTTGCTGCCCAGTAATAAAATTGAAAGTTATTTAGAGCCATGCCACCTTCTGCCTTTGGCCTTTGTAGGGTCACTCTTTGGATATGTGGATGTTCTGAATTCCAAATAATTGTGGTTATGGTTGAATCTAATTTCTTAAAAAATGACTTATTGATGTATATTGGGATGTTTTGAAATAAAAAGAGAAGCTCAGGGAGGATATTCATCTTAATAATGTTAATTCTTCCAGCTAAAGTGAGGTGGAGGGTTGACCATCTATGCAAGTCTTCCTTAATTTTTTCCATACAGACAGCAAAATTTTGTTGATAAAGAGCTTTATGTTTACTTGTGATGTTTACCCCTAGGTATTTAAACTGATTTGCAATGATAAAATGGAAGGTGTCCAATCTAATATCGTATGTTTGAGAATTCACTGGAAAGAGCACACTTTTAGTCAAGTTAATTCTGAGACCAGAAATCTTTTGAAATTCTGTTAGTGCTGTTAGGACTGCAGGCACAGTATTTTGTGGGTCTGATATATACAGTACCATATCATCTGCATATAGAGAAATTTTCTGTTCAAGTCCTTCTCTGATAACCTCCTTTATCTCATAAGCATTTTGACAGTGAACTGCCAGTGGCTCAAAGGCGACTGCAAAAAGTAGTGGTGACAAGGGGCATCCTTGTCTGGTACCACATTCTAGTTTAAAGTAGTCTGAACTAATGTTGTTAATACAAACTGAAGCTTCTGGATTGGTATACAGTAGTTTGATCCATGCACAAATGTTCAGGCCAAACCCAAATTTCTCCAATGTAGTGAAAAGGTAGTTCCATTAAATCATATCAAATGCTTTTTCTGCATCCAAGGATAATAAAATCTCTGGGATGTTTAACTTTGCTGGTGAATATATTACATTAAACAGGCATCGAAGATTGGACGCTAAGTGTCGGTCTTTAATAAATCCAGTTTGATCTTGTGATATTACTGAAGGCAGCACTTTCTCCATCCTTCTAGCTAGGACTTTGGAGAGTATTTTAACATCATTATTCAGAAGTGAAATTGGTCTGTATGATGCACATTATAATACGTTCTTATTTTGTTTAGGAAAGACAGTGATTAATGCTTGGCGAAAAGTTTGAGGTAGAATTTGATTGTCTCTAGCTTCTGTGAATGTTGTTAATAGGAGGGGTGCTAGCTGAGTGGAGAACTTCTTATAAAATTCAGCAGGGTAGCCATCGGGGCCTGCTGCTTTCCCACTCTGAAGTGAGTTTATAGCATCTCATAATTCTGATAGTGCCAGTGGTTTATCCAATTCCTCTGCACTAAAAGTATCTATTTGTGGTATCTCTAATGCATTCAGAAATGCATTAGATTGTGTCTTGTCTTCTTTAAACTCAGTAGAATATGAGGATTTATAGTAGTCTCTAAATGTGTGCATTATATTTTTATGGTCAATGATTTTGTCTCTGTTTGTGTTGGTGATTGCTGGGATTGCATTGCAAACTTCTTGCTTGTGGATTTGTTGAGCTAAAATGTTCATAGTAATGATGTCTTGATTTAAAAATGAGTTGTTCAGTTTCTTTAGTTGTCAAGAGGTTGAGTTCTGAATGCAGAGCCTGCCTTTTCTTATGAAGAGCCTCACTTGGACACCTGGCATGTTCTTCATCTATTCTAGTAATTTCGCTGGTTAGCTTTGATACCTGCTTGGTTTCCAATTTATTTCTGTGGGAAAGATATGAGATAATCTGTCCTCTTAAGAAGACCTTCAGGGTTTCCCAAAGTATTCCTGCAGAGACCTCTGAGGATGTATTTGTCTCTAGAAAAAAACTGATTTGTTTTGATATAAATTCTGTAAAGTTCTCGTTTGCTAATAAAAGTGGGTTAAGACACCATCTGCAAGATGAGTATGTGGGGCATAATGATTTATAGCTCCAAGATCAGAGGGGCATAGTCAGAAATAACAATGGCGTCGTACTTGCAGGATTTAATCGTAGGCAAGAAATTGTCATCTACAAAGAAATAATCAATTCTTGAGTAGCAATGATGCACTGGTGAGTAGAAGGAATATGTTCTTGAGTCAGTTGCAAACTGTGTAATTGTCTTTGCAGTGTTAGATGTCATCGCCCCTGTGACAGGAGACCTATCTAGGTCTGGATTTAAAACACAATTAAAATCCCCAGCCAATATAATTTTATGAGTGTTCAAATTGGGAATGGATGCAAATAGATTTTGGATGAATTCACTATCATCCACACTGGGTGCATAAACATTTATCAAAATAACGTTACAATTAAATAAATTACCCATGACAATCATGTATCTCTCTTCAGGATCAGATACAACACCTGATACTACAAATGAGACTGTTCTATGTATAAGGATTCCCATACCTCTAGTTTTTTATATAAAGCTGGAATGGAACATTTGGCCAGTCCAATCTTTTTGCAGCCAGAACTGGTCCTTGCTTAATAAGTGGGTCTCCTGTAAAAATACTATTTTAGTGTTTAGACCTGTTAGGTGAGACAATACTTTCTTTCTTTTTAATTCGTGATTCAGGACTTTAACATTCCAGCTCACAAAGTTAACTGTCCCATCTTGTAGACATTGATTCTGAATTTTTGATGTCATTTTGTAGTCTTAACCGAAATTGAGACAGCTTTGACCTTAATTTCCATTTTTCCCAGGGGTTATTGCCATGCAGTCTATTGTTATGTTGGTAATTATAATTAAAGGATTAAAAGGATAGATTAGAGATAGCTTGCTCTCTTTCTTTCCCCCCCTAGTCCCCCACCCCCCATTTTGCCTCCCCAAGTGAGGCTGAACCCCACTTCACAAAGTCCCAGTCCTCTGACATACCTAGAGACAGAGCATGTCCAAAACAAAATAAGACCTCCAGCAGCGGTTTATGTGAATTAAAATTGAGATATCTGTTGCCAATACAGTGTAAATACTATAAGCATAAAAAAAAAACAATCTTCAACAGTCTTGAAATGTTAAGGGTTATTAATTTAATTTCTTCCACACATACATACATAAATGTGTATAATTGTAATTAAAACAAAAAAGACAGTGATCGAGAAGGGAAAAGGATGTATAATTACGGTACAATTACAGTACCAGTGTCATTGCAAGTGGATCAGACAGCCGGTGATATCTTCTTTACGATGCCATGACAGGGTGCGACTCATGGTCGTATTTCAGGAAAGTCTCGGGATCAGCTTTCTTAACTCTTTATCTGCTTCCTCTGTAGTGGTAAATATGTAATGTTTGCCTTGAATATCCACTTTCAGTTTGGCAGGATACAAGAGGCTGTATCTGATATCTGCTTTTCGTAAGCACTGTTTAATATTATAAAAACAGGCACCCTTAGCAGCTGTTGAGGGTGAGAAATCAGGGAAAATACGAATGAGGTTATTTTCAAATATAATCTCTTGTTTCTGTCTGAGAAGTGACATTAGTGACATTACATTTAATTTACATTGTAACTTCTCGAAGCGCACAATAAAAGTCCTAGGTTTAGAGTTCTTAGATCCCCGCATATGATAAGCTGCAGCTATCTCGGTGTCTGAATTAAAGTCCTCTCCAATTATTTTGGAGAATAATTCAGCTACGAATTTTACTCGGTTTGGACTTTCGCGATTCTCAGGTAGACCTTCAATTCTAATTTTATTCCTTCTACATCCATCTTCCAGAGCAGCAAGTCTGTCTCTGAGTTTTTTGCATTCTAAATTTGCAGCTGTTGCTTTTCCATCAGTGGTGGATGCTAAATTTTCGGCTGTTTTAATTTGAGTCATGAATGTCTGCTTAATGTCTTCCAGCAGATCAGCAAGTGCTCTCAGTTTAGACGCAATTTTCCTGAATGTGCTCCTCAATTTTTTGCAGCATACATTTAAAGGCTGCCTCAAAGCGATTATATACGCTTTTGTCCGAGTCTTTATTATCCTGCTGCAGCTCTTGCAGCTCCCGCCGCAGCTTCTCGCTTGTCTTGAGCATACTATTCATTTCTTTCTTTATATCTTTCTTTATCTCTTGCTTGAGCTCAGCGATCGTCACCTTCAGTTCGGACAGATCATTTCTGTTTTCGTGCACCGTAGGTCAAGCAGTGGGCTCTATTACAGCTGATGTTCCTGGCTCGCGAGGAGTAGGTAAAAGCGTGGACTGCAAGGCCTTTTCCAGTTTCCAGTGATCTTCTCGAATCGGCGAGCTATTGTGACCTACATCACTTGCACATTCTCTCCCATTTTCGCTCTCAACTGGAGACAATCCAGTGGACCGTGGTTCCAAGGAGTCTGGGCTTTCGCCTGTCTGTTCCAAGTCAGTCTCTGATAGACCGTACCTTGAACTTGAACTTGCCTGACTAGGCTTGGATGTAGCTTTAGATTTCTTTACCGTTTCTTTCTGAGCCCCTTTCTTGCTGGCCATCTTTATATATGCTTGCATATACTGTAATAGAACCCTGGGGTTGGGTAAATACAGGATACCTCGGGATAATAAGAAATAATAGAAAAAATAACACCGCTGATAACGGAGCTCCACTTCAGATGTCCATCTCCCGCAACGGATGAGACCACATCCCAGTTATTTCATTTCTGTATAGATTCCACAGGGGCTGCCTAAAAATCTGCTGTTTCATGGTAGCAATTAGCATTCTGCTCAAGGAAAAACAAAATTAACTGAAAAATTTAAAGTTATTCAGTGGACATTTTGGTAAAACAGTGATACTGTGGAAAACAGAACTCTTCATGATGTTTACCAATTATAGAGTTTTCGTTACACTTACTGTAAAACCAAATAATTTCTATATTTTTTATACTGCAATACTAAAAGTATAGTTCATTATACTTCTTTGTACCTTTACAAGGTAGGAATTTTGTTAGAAGTTTGAATTGATCGCTCTGTCTTTTCAGGGCAACACTATGACATATGATTCAGAAGATATTAGTGGAGAATAATACACTGTGAAGATATTTGCATAATGCTCCATATTTTTTGTATGTAAAACCTGCACAGCTCTGCCTCTAAAAATAAGTAGCAGCAGGTAGCAGAGCGTCAGACTTCCAACTCCTTTGTAGTACTACACATTCAATCAATAGAAAACCAAGCCACACTAACAAAAAATACATTAAACATAAAGACGAGGAGAGCTACTGTGGTGTGGAAGTGTTAACATTTTCTTAATATAACTCCAAGAAATGTGTATTTTTTAATTATGCTTTCATTTCTGTATGGGTATCAAAAGAGACAATATATTATAAAAATGTAGTTAATTTGGCTTATAATCAATAACAAACCAAGCTGAATCTACATGCAAGATTTTCCAAATGACTACTGTATCTCAGTTATCTAACTGCAATTCAAGTTATCCAAGTTACACAAAGTCTAACTGAATACAGTATCAGATTTTTTGCAAAGTCATGAGTAAGATTAATCTATTACAGCAACTGACATAAAGAAATAACATTTCAACATGCATTCATCAATACACTAACACATGAATGTAGATTTTCCAATATATATAAAGGTAGCATTTGAGTAAAGCAGACTGCGTTTTAACTACTTATACTGTTGACTAATTATGAAGGGAAACCACCCTTCAAGAAAAAAGCTAATATGGAAATTGTGAGAGCACACAAATTAAAGAAAGATCCTCCTGTCTGATTTTAAATTAGTATAATGTAGGTACTTTAAGGCAGAGACTATATCCATTATGTCTCATCAGGCCAACTTTATTCATTATAAAACAAACTTTTAGCATATGTTGTAAATCCCATTAAGTAAATACTGAAACTCTGAAAATATTGGGATATATAAAATCCAATTATGTGACTGATCATAAGTGTCTTATTCTATTTGATATGCTATACTTGTACTCTTTTGAATTATTTTTTACAAATTGTATTATATCCAATGGGTGCAAATGTGGGCAATAGCAGAAAAGATCAGGCAGGTATACAGACAACCAATACTCCAGCAGACTATACTCACAAGTTTTTGATATCTGTGGCTCCACGGAAAGCTTTCCTGGGAATGGCCTGAATGAAGTTCTCACTCAAGTCTCTACAGAGAAAAGAGATTACATCATTATGATCTCAATAATTCATTCTCCTTACATTCATCTATAATTCATGGAAAGAGAGTAGTTTTCCTGATGTGTTTGCATAGAAAGGAATGGTGGCTGCCTAATTATTATTCAAATGTAGTATTTTATGATGCTACAGTTATGATAGCTCAAACTGTATTTTCAGGCTGCCACTAGAAAACATTTCACTTTTCAAATTCTTGCACTTGTCTTCCAAGAAATTCAGTGGATATTCTTTCCCCTTACTGTGGAACCAAAAAAAATAAGCTACATAAATGAAATTATTTGCTTTGTTTAGCCAAGGTCAAAACATGTTTGTAAAAAAATATGTCATTTTTTGTATTTGGCAAAATACATGGTTTAAGTTAATGAAGGGCTACATCAGCAAGCACCGGGAAAAAAAAAAGTAAACATTACTTCCAAAATTAGAAACTTTTGTGTCTCTTACTATCTTTTCAGAATGGCAATAACCATACCCTTAAAGCAATAGCCTTAAGCATAAAAATGTACTGATGTGAAGAGCAGTCTGTGGGCAGAAAGTTTAACCTTTGCTGTAGAAAATGTTTGTTTTGTTGCTTTACTTTTTAAACTTTCATATATATAGTATTTCTTTCTTTCTTTTTCTATTTCTTTTCTCTTTTCATTTTTGCTTTCCTTGTTTTATGAAATCATTTGTTGTGTAAGTTCAGCTTGATTGTATGTAAGGTTAATTTCTTCAAATAAAATAAAACAATTAATAAAAAGAAAGTTTGTGAGATTGAGGCAGAATGCTGATGTAGTACGTATTAATTTAGTTATCAGCAATAGAGCTGCTTTAGAGAAAGAGAAGTTCTGTGACTTAAAGTAGGTGACATGCCAAGTGCAAATGGAGGTGCAGGCAGAGCAGTGATAGTAGGTGCGAGAGATACACAAAAGAAAGTTTGGAAGTTGTTCACCATTCTGATTTCTAAAGAAGCGCCTCTAGCATTAAAGGGAAGACATTTATGAAACCTATGTGAGTAATATGCTCTGTGGAAGTGAGACAAGGTGGTGAAGGTAGAACATGAAGCAAACCTGGAAAGAACTGAAATGAAAATTATCATGTGGATGTGGGGAGTGAGAGGAAGAAGAGTCTTGAGTTAAAAAAAAGAGGATGGCCTGAGGAAACACAGGCTAAGGTGGTTTGGACATGTAGAGTGAAAGGATGACTGGGTGAAGAGGTGCACCAAGATTGAGGTGACTGGGATGAGGCCAAAGAAACACCTAAAAAAATGTGGCTGGAGGGGGTGTCAGATGGTATGAAAAGTACAGGTCTTATAGGCAACCCCAAAAATGGCTTTTAAATCTACCCAACACAAAACATATCCTAGTGTCCCCTTTATAATGCTTGAAAACAATTATTTTATTCTCCAATTCATGCATTCTTTGCTTAGGCTTTACATTTCTTTGCTTAAGCCTAATGTTACATTTTGTAACTTATGTTGAAATGTCAGTAGTTTATGATTCTTGCTTCTGTAGAGTAAAGTGTCGAAAGGCTTGTGAAAGAAGGACTGATGACATCAAAATGTACATTTTTGTGCACAGTTTCTGTTTGGTTGAATCCTAAAAGTCTTCTTTTGTCCATATATGCTGTTTCTGAGATTAGATTTATGTTGGAGATCTCTCAGATGTTGCAAATTTCATTGTAGCCTAGGTACTATATTTCAAAATTAATGCTTGTTTGCCATTCCTTAGAATTATAAGGTCACAGAGGACATTTAGGCATACTAATCATAGTCATAAACTTTGTTTTCACATTTTAAGAAACAAATCCAAATCTTCTTAACGAACTTGCTCATTATTTGACTTAATACTTGAAATTCCATTCACATTATTGTGTTTTTAGTTTTGCTCACTGTCAGAAAAATAATCATTAAATTAACTTATACAGTAGTTGTATATGATAATGTAATAAAATGTGTAAATGGATTTCAGTGGTCTTATTTTCCAGATGTATGTTGCTTTTAAACAAAGCATGCCTATTTTATTCACATAGTCATAAGCTGTGAATATTAGTGTGTTTCAATATTGTTAATATATAGAACTCTAATGATATTCTCTGTTTGTTTAGCAGAACAAGTGTTTTCTTGTGTGGAAAAAATTGATTTGCTAAGCATATGTGATCCCTGCTGAAATGTTACTGACACAATATTAGAATCTTTTAAACTGCACATTTGCAAACATGTATAAACAGAAATTCTGTCTATAGGGTTCCAGAGGTGGCACCTAATTTTAACGCTGCATGGCAGCAGTCTGATTAAAGATTTTCAAATAATATTTAGTTAGATGAGTAAAAAGGAAAGTTCAGCTCTGTGAGGAATGGGGAATAATAGTTTAATAGTATCTGTAAAAAAGTAAAAAGGAGCCCAAAAGAATGTTCTTCTTTCTCTCAGAATGAATTCAAAAACCTGCCCCACATGTGGATAGAAAATGATGCTCACGGGTTTAAACAATTAGAAGTACCAAGGAAGAACTCAGCATTGAATTAGTGAATCAAAAAGAAGTTACTAGAATACATTTAAAATCCTTCACTTTTCTGCGTTTTTCTTTGCATCCATTAATAATTAAATACTGTTTTAATTAATGCAATTTAAAAGTCTTGTTTAATAATTATAGTCAAATTTATTATCATATGTGCATAGTACAATGTAATTCGTAGATGCAAGTCTCTTAAGAACAGAGACAAAAATGGGATACCAAAAAAGCATTATTAGCCTACAAATTATATATATATATATGTATTTCCAAGTATATTCTCTCTATATATATGCTGTTGTGTTACAACTTTGTTCTTATGATTGACTGTTCAGCAGCCTTACAACTTGTGGGTAGAAACTATCCCTGAATCAACTGGTGTGAGTGACAATTGCCTTGTACTGTTTGAAGAAGGAAAGAATGAGAAAAGGCGGCTGTATGGGACGGCTGTGGTCTTTAATTATACTGTTTGATTTTCTAAAGCAGAAAGTGATGTATTTGCCCTGGAGAAAAGGCCTCTGGGTGCCAATAATTTTCTGTGGCCCCTTTGCAGTGCTTTATAATCTTGCCAACAACTAACAATGCTACAGTGTTAACCATTTGTGTTTGCATATGCAAAATATATATTACTTTTTTGTAGTAGTATTCATTGTATTTCATTGTAAGTATGCTCTTCAATAAGCACAGTCACAGGGTATGTAAAATAAGCTTTTAAGGTAAAATAACAATGAGATGAAAAATCTCATCCCAGCTCTTTTCTTAGAATAGAAGTACTGAGACAAAATAAGAGTGAAGAATCCCAATAGAAAATGATCATAATTTTTAAGATAAGCATAGATTCTGGGTAGGCTAGGTTAACACACTGGAAAAGTATTGTAGGGAATCAGGGGATGTTAGACGGCAGTACACCTTGTTAGGTATGTTCCCCCCAACGTATAACATGCTGAGGAATCAGAGCAAAAGAGACACTCACATCCTGGTTGAAATGGGCAATATCCCCAGAACACTAGAGGGTGGACAAACCACAAAAAAAACAGGTGTGACTAACTGTCCATTGGATAGAAACAGAGGCCATGGAGGGTTGGCAGTGGCTGGCAAGGAGCACAGGGCAGCACAGCTATTTATAACTGGGATACATAGGCCAAGTTGCTCCTGCAAGATCATGAAGGGATCATGAGTGCTTGGATGAGTTCGAGCCCTGTTTTTCATAGCCAAATAGGGGAGCTCCTGACCCAAGAACTGATTCAAAGAGGTGAATAATTGTAATCTGGTGAGTGGATTTAAAATTACTCATCTCAGAGTCCCATTTCAGTCAGTTGGAGATTTTGTTGTAAAACCTGACTGTGGGGGAAAGATGGTACATGGTGATTTGGTACTTAGTAGATGGGCAAATTGGAAATTAACCACACCTAGTAGACAAGGGCAACTACTCATTTAGGAAACCCAGTTTATTTTGACTTTGTTCTTTTCTGTAATACTTTAGGTCCAGCTTTTGTTTAAAAGATGTACTTACACATTAGCTTAGTTTTTTATTGTACTGTATATCATACAATTGTTTCTGTAGTTACTTGACAGAGTTCTCGGTCTCCGTTGTTTAGTGCCAAGTTCTTCAAACACCGGTATGCCTTCTAAACAGATTTTTTTATTATTATTTTTAAGTTTGACTCTTGTTCAGATGTTAACACAACGGTCATTGAAGAAAATTTCTGAGCCCAGAAAGAACATGTGAGCAAAGTCTCCATCCCCTGTCTGTTTTAATTAGTGCCAGCTTTTGTTCAGTCAGTGAAGAATGAGCTCATTGCTTCCCAATGAGATATGTTTAATCCTCCAGTCTCTCCAGGGACCTCTAGAGGGAATAGGACCATTAAGACTACAATCTCTGCAAAGTAGTAAGGCCTTAAAATTTTGAAATTAGGTATTAACAAATGAAAGAAGGAAATGTAGAATAATTAAAAAATTTTGCTAGTGGTATGGTTGCCTGATAGTTATAAAAATCTCAAGTATTACTTAAAAGGAATATGATCATTTAATCCTCCAAAACTGTAAGGAATAATTGAATTGTGCAGTACTTTATATTAACATATTAACTATACTGTATATTAATTATTTACTTTATTTGTTATAAATTGGGGTTTTGAAGTTTGAGCTTCTGTTTATGTTTATGTAGCAATTCATTTTTAATGTTTTAATTGTAATTATTATATAATGCACTGGGCTCATAAGATAAGTGTACTTTATTAACCCCTTATGCACTGAGGATTTATTTTTTTGGCATTATTGCGCCTAAATTACATACCCAAAAATAGACAGCTATTACTTTCTGTAATAAGCGAACTGCAAATGCCTGAAAAGTAGTGAGTACAACACTTTGATTTTTAAAAGAAAGTATTTATACGATTAAAAACCTTTGTTCAGGCTAATATCAACTAAATAAAAAACAAAAAAGAATTTGGTACTTTAGGGATTTCTCTACAAAAAACTGGATTTTACAGTACATAACCAAGACATTTTAAGATGCACAACCCTGGAATCAATTTTCTTTTGTGACCCAATCTGCCAGCTATCACTGTGCCAAGTTTATATACCATAGCATTGCAAAGTTATACAGTTTAGCACATGGTGTCCCGGTTTTTGGAAACAATTTGTCCCTTTTCAGACACATTAAGACTCTGGTACTTAAACTAACTCTGACAACAAGTACTGCAGTTTCAGTTATACATACATATAAACACAAACACTTTATATCACTTTGACGAAAAAAGGAAACAACTATATAATTAAGTACTCATCCAAACTTTTACTTTCAAAATTATTTTTCATGCCCATCCTTAAAACAATTACTGTTTACCAAAAGACAGCGAAACCTTACATTCTGTACAATAGATTGGGGTTTTTGTGCTATCATTCACACATCTTCTCCTGTCTTCTGTTGCTGTTGCCATACAAAAGGTTATTCATTTACTTTTTGTTGTTGTTCCAATTTTTCTTGCATTTCACATATGGAATAAACTAAGTACACATACTGTATATTTTCATACCAGCTTCTTCTGGGGCTGGGTTACTGGGGTTGGAACAATGCTTTTACTGATGGCTCTGGGCAGGAAACAAGCTCAACCTCACTGAAAGCCCAGTCGCTGATCAATTTTATTTCCCTTTTGTGACTGTGTTAGTTTCTCCCTCTCTTTTGGGGAGTGGGGGTGGGGACTAGAAATGGTGGCATTATATGATTACAAATGGTATTAAAAAATACTGCACAGCGCTATCACTTTGGTGGTGGGGATTATACCATGAACAAGTCACTAGCTGAAGCTGTTTTTTTTCCCTCATATGCTTGTGACATAGTGAAACAAGCTGCGTGATTAAGTGACATTCAAACTGCGGTGGGGGGATTCCTTGTGTGAAACTTCAGGAGGCACAAGTAAAGTGTAACAATTACTCATCGGTATGCAAAAAAATGCTGCCAGTGTACTCTAAGTTGAAACTGAAAGAGCACTGCTCAGAAAACTAACATAGAAAGAACGTCCAGCACGCAGCCTCCAGCCATGGAAATCGAACCAATAACACTTGAACTGTAAAACTGTACACAGCGACGCTTCAAAGTCAAGCCTTGAATCCTTCATCAAACATGTTGTTTTCAGTAAAGTCAAAACTTTGTTCAGAATCTCAGTCAAGCTTTGTGCATGTGTAATGTGTAACAGTGAGTAAACATGAGCTGTGCATACTCAATATATTTGCTGCCACATACACACAGCTGTGACATGTAGTACAAATGACCAATCATAAACGACTATACATCATTAGAATGTTCTGAAATTCAGCTATCCAATGGTAATAAGCCTTTCACCATAGGGGTAGAGAGGAAGTTGGAAAATGATTGAAGATAAATAGGAAGAAGACAGAATATTTGAGGTTTATTGATGATCCAGATTCAGACGAAGTCTGCAGGGAAAACTATTGAAAAGAATGGATACATTTAAATATCTATGACCAGCAGTTCCCCAAGATGGAGGATTAATAATAATAATAATTCATTACATTTATATAGCGCTTTTCTCAGTACTCAAAGCGCTATCCACACAGGGAGGAACCGGGAAGTGAACCCACAATCTTCCACAGTCTCCTTACTGCAAAGCAGCAGATTAGATGTAGAAATAAATGTAGTGTGGAATGGAACAATTGGAAGAAGGTATCAGGAGTATTGTGTAATTGAAGAATTAAGGCAACGGTTAAAGGTAAGGTTTTTAAAATGGGGTAAGACCAGCAATGATGCATGGAGCTGAGACTTGGGCAGTAATGGGAGCACAGGAGAAGAAGCTGAATATAGCAGAAATGTTTTGATGGATCTGTGAAGTTAAAAAAGGACAGAATAAGAAAGGAGACAATCAGAGGTTAACAACAAAAGTGGGAGAGATATATAGGAAAGTAGGCTGAAGCAGTGCAGACATGTGATAAGGAAAGACAATGAATATATGGGCAAAAGAGAGATGGAAATGTGGATGAAGACGGTTGATCAGGCACATCAACCCCACGCAGAAGTGGGAAAAAGTAAAGAAGAAGAAGAAGAAGTAACTCACAGTAAGTTGATATATCCTCTTTAATAAAATCCCTGTGTGCGTCCATGTGTCCGTGTGTGTGTGTCTTCTGGTGAAGTGTGTATGCGCGGGGCACGGTGCGATGCTTCAAAGGCCGCCTGACGTGTCACACAAGACAGAGAGGGCGGAACCTATAAAATATCGCGCGGCCAATCCTATCAGATTTCAGTAAATGAGGTAAGACCTAAAACATAACGCACGAAAAATCCAATCGGGTACTGAGACGCGGAGACCAGCTTCCCCAAAGAGGTGGGATTAGTGTTTGTTGCTGTGCAAGTGTTCACTCTGAGGATGTCAGATTTGCGATTAACAAACTTGGCCCGGTAAAGTGTAAAGTGTTTTCCTAAATATACGAATTTTCATGATATTACAATAGGATGACTTTTAAAAGTAGATTTATTTTCGCGCACATAAAATCCGTTGCTGGGGAGACGCCATACATGCAATAATCAGCTGCACGCCAGCATAGATTAAAATACTTGCTGGAGAGATGTATTACTGAGAGAGAAAATTAAAGGCACACAGTACAGTGACGCATATTACAGCCACATACAAGCCAGTATTACTGTAACAGAAAATAGACGGTCCTTTGCCATTTAATATAGACTGTTCCTACTAATGTTTATGCACTACTATTCTAGCGCCCGTTATTGTAACGGGCTTAATGTCTAGTAGAAAAATAAATCATTTAAGGACACAATGTCCCTGGAGCTTCATGATGCTTTTGAATATGTAGAATTGTTTAACATTTACAAGCACTTGTATGCATTGCATTTCTTGATTTAAACATAACTAACTTTCTCAAATGTTTTGAAAACATTATGTCAATTAGTCTTTGTGTTACTGCTTACAGGATTTCATTTCCAGTTTCCTCTTGTACATACTAAAGAGAAAACTGAAATGACAAATTACTGTTTTCTCAAGTGCAACTAGGAGTAAGTCTGTGTAGAACTTATCTTTACACAAAATTAAGGACATAAAAAAGAACAGTAATTATCAATCATTTAAGCAACAGCGATCACAACATTCCTAAATTTCAAATCATGTTTAAAAAACACAAATGTACTCCAAAGCAAAGGTCTATAACTTGGAAAAAGATCACTTTATGGAGGAAGATGGAAACATCTTGAATGGAAATGCAAACATCACATAATGCCTTTCATTTCAGACAAGCCTAAAAAAATCAAAAACCAAAAGGACAAAACTAATGGCTTACATGGATGAATAAGGACATTATTAAATAAGTAAGACTTAAAAGATCACTCTATAGGAAAATTCTAAAACAGATAAAAATGTAGACTTAGACAAATATAATAAATTACATCAAGGACTAAAAAAATCAATTGAAAGTTTAAAAGAGAAGAATACAAGTGGTATTTGAACCCAAAACAAACCTGAAAACATTTTTTTTTCATTACTACTCGACTAAAATAAAGTAAAAGAGAATCTATGAAGCCATAAATATGCACAAGAAAAAAATCATTGAAAACAATAAGAAAACAGAAACCTAAGCAATTACTATATATACAGTATGTTACAGAAACATTTCATTGCAGTATTTATAAAAAAAATATATATTGAATAATTCATGTAGAAGGAAAAAGAGGTTAGTATTTATAGATTTTAAAATAGTCAATTAACAAGGGTTCTCAACATATGATCCAAGGGATGTATGCAGCCCACCTCACTTGAACTTGTGGCCTGGACAAGCTCCTAGATGTTACTGACACATAGTCACAACTCATTTTCATCAGTCACTCTCTTTCACATTTATGTTTAATGGATGTTTAAGACTGCATTATACGTAAAAACGTCTTATCCCCTCATAATTTTTGCCAAATCCATTTATTAGAACATTTTACAGTGCCTCATGAATGGTTCCTGCCAAGCCATGACCAGGAAAATGCAAAAAGCCAGACAGTGATCAGCTGGGGCATGCAAAAAGAAGAAGGAAGGGTTATGGCAATTAAGAGGTAGTGAGTTGCAAATCTGAGAGTCGGAAAATTGAAAGAGGAAGTGTACTGCATGCATAATAAGTGTTACGGAAAAGGAAACACACAACCTGATTACAACACTAATACCTGCATTTCACATGCTATTCCAGTTAGAATGGTCAAGTTCACTGATGACACCAGTATTGACGGACATGACACAAATTTGTTAAGTCTGTATATAACAACAATGTTTTCATAAATGATCTTAAACTAAATATAAATAATGTTTAAGAACAGGTGGTGAACATTAAGTAAGGCAAACAAACCCACACAGAGTGAGTATATGGTTGAGCCACCCCGATGGAGAGGCAGGAGTTGGAATGATTGTGTTGTAAGGTCTAGAGATACAGCATGGTTTTGCTCTTTGTTTTTTCATTTGGTCCATTGTATTTGCTCTTTTGTTTTCCCCTAACTTGTGTCTATCTGTAGTATAATCAACAAAACCTCTATTTTGTTACTTTGGTATATGGGCCCTGCAATGGACTAGTGCCCTGTCTAGGTAGGTTAGTGTAGCATATTAAGACCCCTTGATAAGCTGGTAAAATTATTTGTGAATATGAAGGATTCTCAGGTCATATACTAAAGTATGCAATATCAGGAGAAAATGTATCACTGAAGACACCTGTGAACATTACAAAAGAATGCTGGAGAATTCAGTAATGGAAGTATGTTTCTCGAGTGTTACTCAAGGACTGGTTGATGGAAGAAAATGTTGCCACTGAGCAGCAAATCACAATGTATAATTGAAGAGTGATGGTGGATAAGATAGCAGACACTACAGCTGAATCAATCATTTGTATTATCCAGAGTTGAAGCAACACTCCAAACAATGGAAGCATGGTGATTTTGGCCCAAGCCAGTTTTGACAAGATCTCATCATTTGTGCAATTTTTTATAATGCTCAGGGTGTGGTACATTCCATAATTCACTAGTTTGTTTGGTGTATGTGCCAGTCAATCAGAGGAAACATGGAAAGCAAAGCTGTCAACAACAACAACAATTTATTTTTTGTACAGCCCAAAATCAAACATGAGATGTCTCAGTGAGCTTTAACAGGCCCTATTTTCAACAGCACCCTAGGCTTGACCCCCAATAAAAAAAGGAAAACTCTTATTGTGGGAACACTCACCCTCAGTCTGTGTAATGGGTGCTACAGATGTCATACCCACCCTGTTCTCTAGACCTTGACCAGTATGACTACCATCTGTTCTGTCAAGCGAAACAAATCATTATTTTAATTGAAACAGAAACCCTTTTCGAATGTTATAACAAACTTGTTAATGTTCATGGGAGTTGGTTGGTTGTTTGGTTTTACTTGTGCTTCTCTTAACAGGACAAAATCAGACCTTTCTGATCATCCATTGTGTGTGTGTGTGCCTATGTAAAAATCTTACAATCCTCATGAAAACTATTTTTAATCTAGTTATTTGGACAGTAATTATTTATTTGCTTATTAAAACAAAATACAAATAAAAATGGATACAATATAAAGTAACAAAAATGTCTTCTGTTTTCCAACACAGGTTTACTTCCTAAACCTCTCTTTGAGGCACCATGGTAAATTTCATTTATTTGTTAAATTCCACTAATATCACACTTGATTCAAATCAATAAGGTAAGGATAAACAGATCTGGATGTACTAGTGATGCAGTTTAACAAATAAACTTTTACTTTGATATCAAAAGGCTAAGGTCAATGAGCAATAGCACACCAAACTGGGGTTTCAGGGTAGAGTGTTTAAAGTGGCATTTGAAAAAATTGTACATGCTGATGGCATAAACTGCAGTGGAAGACAAAAAAAGCTGTCTGTATCTAAGAATTAAAATATCACTTCCTTAAAGGACATAAGAAAATTCACTTAAGTTCTTGCTCAGGAACTAACACCAAAGTACAAAGTACGCAAAGTAATAGGACACAGTACACAAAACCACTTGAAGCAGATAGTGCCAAATTGTGTAAGAAAGTCACTATTTATTGATTCGATGTTTATGTGTGTTTATTCTGATGTTAAATAGTGTTCTCACATGCAAATAAACATTTACTTTCTTGATAACTAGCTTTAAAACAATTTTCTTGGGTGGTCTAAGTCTTTTGCTCAATATTATACTTGGAGTACATGGAGAAAAGAGAAAACATGCAGCCTTGAGGAGAACATGCACATTTACAAGGATAATAATAAAATGTAACACATGAACCCAGGAAACTGGAGCAACCGGCAGCGTCACCAACAGGCAGTCTCACAAATCACTAAACTACTCCTACTTTAACAACAGTTAAAACAACAAAACTCAACATTACCCACAATGGTATAGCTGTCTCCTTATGCACACCCATATAGTGTTGTCATTTATTTATTAATTCTTGTGGGTAGTCTCCAATACTGCAACTGTACAAAATAGTGCTGAACTGTGAAACAAATAACCAAAGGATGATGAGGATCCAGAAACACAGCCAGAAAGGTGCTGGTGACAATATAATAAGTTATGTATGCAAAAGTGGAAAACTAGTAGCCAGTGGGTATGAAGACATAGTTGTGACGAGCAAAGGTTGGTAGGAGAGTGGCGCAAAATTGGTACAAAGGATCCAAAAACAAATGTTGAATACAAAATAAATTAAAACACAGAGAAAATGACTAGGAAAAGGCAATATAAGTAAGAAGTAAGAGATCAAAAAGGTCATAAGGCATGGAAAACAATGACAATTGGACTGGAAGAAATCAATGACTGAGGATCTATTGTATGTACTTTCACTAGCAGTTACATAGAAAATTGATTTCAGATATTTCCTTGGCAAGCGGGAGGTGTGATCAGAAATTAAAATAACATAGAATGTGAAGCCAAAGGCATGATGATAGGAATATTCAAATGCAACGCTGGGCATGATAAACTATTATTTGACAAGATCTGTTTATCTTACTTTGCAATGGAGAAACCCCCTGATGATGAATTAACTTCCAACATATCAGAGAAAGACTTCTCAATGCTCTAAATGGATACCCTTCTGTTTGCACAGCCTTTCTGTCCATAAATTGTGAGCATAACCTGTACTAACTCTCTTCTGCAACTAGTAATACCATTTGCTTTTGAATTCATCATGCAAGAAGCTAAATTTTAAAATTTAGGAGCACCTGTTTTTCTCCTAAGTTGCCCTGGATATCAAATACTTAAATATAAACATTAAGTTTTACATCACAACCCTTTTTAAAGATAGCTAAGTTGCTAGTGTTCTTTTTCCTATTGAAATAAGGTTTACTTCTTCATGCATGCTGTTATCAATTTTTATAGAATACTGAGGCACAAGAATGTTATGTAAGACATCTAGAATAAATGCAGTATCTGCATTTCTCCTCTGGGCATATTTTGACAATAGTAAAACAAAACTAGATTTGTTAAATCTGTAATATGACCAGTAAGGATGTTCTGATCAGGTTTTTAGGGCTGATAACAATCACCGATTTCATGTTACTGAATTGTCCAATTCTGATACTATTTTTTTTAATCCCTTTAAAAAACTTTTCATAATGAGTTCCTGCATATTCAGAAGTGTAGAAGCCTTATGTTCTATATTGAAGTAATAACTTTGGTATTTTTGTAATTAAATGATAGACCGCAGGTATTACCTGTTCATTTTCTATTGATAAGTGTTCAGTGACCAAAGAAATACTTAAATAAATAAAATTACCCCAAAATTCATACTTTTTTTTATTAATAAATAGAAAATACTTATCCATAATACATATTGCACAAAATAAAATAAAATGATTGTTATAACTACAATCAGTCGCATGGTTTCATTTCTTCTGTAATGTACTTATCTAAAGCAAATATTAAACAAAAAAGGTAGTCTTCACCATTTTTCTAACCAAAAAAAATATTATATTCTGACACATTGTTTCAATTAATTGATACTGGCAGTTAAACAACGCTTATATGTAAATATATAAATGCACTTACAGTTTTGAATCATTTTAAACATTTAATATAAAGTATTACAAAGGTGTTTTTTTAACAGTGTACCAGATATACATTCTTAATTCTTGAGGTGCAATATAAATTACCATTTTAATTATGCATTACTTGTTTTTTTATCAAAAAGTATACTGTATGGCACAAACAAACAAATAATGAAAACAGTACAAACCCTTAAAAAGTCAAACATCTATCAAATCTTCTTAAGAAGATACAAGGATAGAGTGCTTAACAAGTTTACAAGTAAAATAGAAACATTTTGCTTTTAAGCTAACAAGCCTACGTAATGAATTATTATTATTATTATTGTTTACTAAACAGCAATGTCAAATTCACATCTTTTTTTTTCTAAGTGAAAATATGAACTGATGTACTTCACACAAGCTCA
This sequence comes from Erpetoichthys calabaricus, assembly GCF_900747795.2. Classification (NCBI taxonomy): domain Eukaryota; kingdom Metazoa; phylum Chordata; class Cladistia; order Polypteriformes; family Polypteridae; genus Erpetoichthys; species Erpetoichthys calabaricus. The sequence continues at coordinate 286,535,674 of NC_041395.2, forward strand.
TTTACCATGCAAACTAAGACAAGCAGTGTCTGTTTTAATTAAATGACAAAATAAAAGAGTTTAATTTATTAAAGTAGCTTTTTTTTGCCATTTTTCTAATTGCATAGGACGACTCCTCCAATTCCTGTGCAAGCTGAACTACCATAATACCACGCATAAAAGATCACTACAACTAAATTACTGTAAAGTTTTTAGAAAAGCAGATGCTGAAAAAACATTTTTTTTTTTTGCGATGGGCCAATTTACAGATCACCAATCGAGTCTTTTGTTGTGAAAATTGGCCGTTTTGGTTTGGCACCTAATTGATTGCAGCATCTCTAATTTGACCAACACTGTTTTTTCATTGGCTACCACATACTGTAAGCTATAAACAATACAAATACATTCCATTAAATAACAAAAATGTTGAACTGATTAATGGCAAAAATGTATACTAGCTGCAACTCTACAAATATAACACATAAGAAATCTTACCGTTCTGAGTTTTAAGCAAAATTAAAGATGGTTGCAATCCCCAAATTCTTAAAAAATCTGCCAGAAATTAAGATGGATGCAATTCTCAGGCAAAAAGGTTGAAACACATTATTTTAGCATAGTCCACTCCTGCCAGAATTCACTGTCTTCTGTTATATGATGCATTGCTGGTAATTCACTTTTGTGTCAAGTTTATCAATATAGTAAGGACTTGTCATTTTACTGGATTTGGGTGTATGTGGTTATTATTTTTTTTTTGTTTACTAGATGCCAGAAACACCTGGCAGCTATACAATAGGACCATTACAGATTGAACACAAAGCTGTGACTGCTCCTTGACTTCAAACAACCTAGCTACAGTCTTTGATATTTTTCTTAAAATATCTGTTTGCCCTAAATGGAGTTTAGGTAGGCAGCTGGATTATCTCTGTTAGCTAACACAACCAAGCCTTTTAACCATTATATAAAAGAATATAAAATAAAAGAAAAATGTCATATTGTCTAGTAAATGAAATTGATTTCTGAATGTTTTATGGCCAGAAAGAATGCCAGTTGTCTGGAAACCGACTTTATTTGTGAAATCTGCTCCCTGCCTGTTTGAGGGAAAAAACGGGTTTAGAAAAATTGCATTAATAAAAACTTTTTGTTACTATGTACAAAAAGAAAAAATAAAGTACTGTATTTCATGGTGAACTACATAGATCTAAGTATCTTCTCTTTTATCTCTATGTCAGGACATATCTAGTGAATGTTTAATATTCATAACTGTTTTTTTTCAGTCACTCTTCACTTCAGATTAATGCTATGAAAACTATCATAATTTGAATTATCCTGAAAGCTAGAAGTGAAATGTTAGACAAATATGTTTTGCATCCAATGACTTGATGTTAGTCACATTCAACATTTTTAATGTGACATATGGGTATTCATAGTTCTACACAGCTCTACAGTTCTGTGTTTGAATCAAATACTGGGCACCATATGTGTGGAGTCTACACATTCATCATATGTCTGTGTGGGTTTTTGTCTGAGCATACTCAGACTTCCTTTAACACCAAAAAGACATGTGTTAGGTATCTGTCCCTGTATAAGTGAATATGGGTATGTGCATGTATGTCAGGTGTTTACAAAGGCTCTCTTCAGGATCCTGTACTAGATAACAGAGCAATAAAGTCTTTGGTGGAGATAAAGTAATTGAATGCTGCACTTGTTGATGATGTCTGGTTGACCAATACACAACAATATTTTAATATACTGAGCAATGACATGTGCCATAAGTATATCCCCAATCACAAAAATATGTCCAGATGCAACAATCTGCATTTTGCTGTCACAGACATTTTAGGTAGTGCATTGTTCACATAAAGAAAAAATGAAACAGAGATAAAACAGGACAAGCCAAAAAGAAGTGGGTTAAGCAATACAGTTTTTAACACCATACTCTTTGTCCTGTCATGTTGGCTTCTGGTTTGTGTCAGAGAACAGTATAACAAAATGATTATCTGATTTCCCTTGGGATTATGTTAGGCCAATAAGAGGTAAGAGGAGAATGCTACTAACATTATCCCTTTTGAATCAGAAGTTTAAATATGTTTTAATCCATTTAGCATGCTTTAAAGAGATTGGCTCTGGTTTACAGTATAAGGATGCTTCCCCGGGCTGTGTTGATTTGAGTGGATTACGATCTGACACAGTAGGAGACAAACTGTGACAGAGACTACTGTTGAATTTATACATGTGAAATAATTACCTTTTTTAATTTTAAAGCACTGGAAACGTGCTTTTCAGTGTGTAAATCTGAAATGTGTACGCTCAACCATGTAGACTTGTATGTTTTATGTTGTTGGCATTCTCACTTACCTTTACTTTAAATTGCAGTATTTTATGAAGTCATAAATCTTTCTCATTTTTGTGAAATGTTTTAGTGGTTATTATAAATGATGCTATATCAAAAATCTACCTTCTATCTATATCATGAGTGTTTGAACTGGTGCTTCATTTTTTTTAAATCATTGTGTCAGACACTGTAACTTAGTGAGTAAAGCATCTGAGTTTAAGATGTTTTAGGCTTTGTCCCGCCCTAGATTTGTAAAATGATTTTAATCAAGTAGCTTAAAAAAACATTAAAAAATAACAAAATATTATTATTATAGCAGCATACTTGCAATTACCCTCTGAATGCATTCCCTATACAAAGATGCTCAATAAATTTATTGTTCTATAACATTACTCAAAATATAATAAATGTCTATATAATAATATGATAAATGGTCTACAATTATAGCAGGTAAAAAGAGCAAGGATTCTATTTATTTTTAATTGTTCTCAAAATTATTTTTTCTTCCTCTACTGAAATGTTAATACTGTCAGGATCTTTAGAGCTATGGCCTTGGGAATTGGATTAATGTTAATACTACTGAAATCATAATTTTATGGCGAAGTCTTGAACTTCAGATTCTGGCCTGGGAAATACAGTATCTGTGTGGAAATTTGCACAATCTCTCCATATCTCTGCATACTCAAGTTTTCCTTGTACATCCCAAATAAGTGAATGTCAGATTAAATTATGACACTAAATTCACCTAATATTGAGCAGGGTGGGAATGTACATGTGTATGCTTTGCAATATACAGTCACCATCTGTAGGGAGGTCATTGGGTAATTTTTACTACCAATTCAGGTGATTTGTCGTGTGGTGGGTGCAGCAAATACTTCCAATCTCAACCTCAAACAGTTAAACTTGTGACTAGCTAGCTAGTTACTGTAAATGTGTGAATCTGGAACTAACCACATTAGTCAGATTACACATTACACTTTATACAGTGGCACCTTAATGTGTTATTCCTTCCATTGAGTTTACTATTCCATATGATTTTAAAATGATTAGTCATATATTAGTCTAATTCTGGGATAATGTTGGTCAAGAACAATCTTATCTCGAGAGTAAATATCATTTAATTTTCTGAAAGTTGTAAGCTATCACGGAAGCACTGGAAAAAGCAAAAAATAAATGATCCCTTTGCTACCTATATCCTTTAACCATTTAACCAAGATTCACAATTTTTAATAAGATTCAATTTTTCAACTTCAGACTAATTAATCATGTTGCATCTTTAAAGTAGAAATGTCTTGCAGGACTTATGATAAAATGCGACCCTTTTCATGACATTGTGATGTTAAAATCAAATGTAATGCAATGGCACTGACAAGTTACATCAACCTGGGGATGAGTCACAAACAGTATGAGCTGGCATTCCAGCATACAAACAGGCGGCTGTACAGCCAGCTGCAGGATTGCCTATAAAAATGAATTCAAACTTAAGTGTGGCTAAAGAAAGCGGTCCTTTTCAAAATAGCAACTGACCTAAAAGATCATAAAATGAACATGCATCCATTTGGCAAGCACTGGTAAGCAGCACATAGCACTACAGTATCTTAATCTAAATATGTCGCATTTGTGTTGAACAGCAGTTTTAAATGTGACATGAATGAATATAGCACTCTGTATGATGACCAAGAGGGTTTGTGATGTCTCATTGCAGCCTTTTACATAAACTTTATATTTTCTCTCTATTTTTGCTTGTGTTTTCGAGCATGTCTTACTAGTTGCTCATTATTATTAATGTTAGGATTAGCTGTGATCTGACATCTGGCTTGTCACTGAAAATGAGAAGACTCTGGCCACAGACCTTTAGCAGTAGGTACCTCAGTGGCTCCTTTAGCTACGGGAGTCTGTGACGTCACTATGCTAATTTAAGCAAAATTAAGTACAATAAGAGCCATATGCCATATATGAAAAATTGGCTTGTTCTGCAGTTTTAAGGACTGGAATCAACATATGTTGTAAGGTTTCCCTGCCCAGGAGGCTACTATTGCTCTGCAGTCAGTGGTAGTGACAATACTGCACATTTAACAGCAGGGTCTGCAGCTCTGCTGCAATATAGTAATTGTGCCAGTTACAAAAACATGAAAGAGCCTGAAAGATCAGCAGCTCAGAAGTCCACTACCTTTTCTTTTTACCAAAACAGCAACCCCTGACTGACTAGTGGCACCATGTATTACAGAGCATCTCTCTGGTGTTGAAAGCAGTAAGCCAGGAAATCTTTATTTCTTCAGAAATAAAACAAAAGATTTATTTTTGGAAAAGTAAAAATAAAATCAGAAACAGAAAGTAAACATTTCTAAGCACTGAAATTAACTAACCTTTGCTTAGAAAGAATTCCAAAATACTTCAAAACAACCACAGCCAAAAGACCTAGATGAAGGCCAAGTTGAAACTAAAGAGCAAAAGACTAAACCAAAATACTGAAAACAAGACTTTCTAAGACCAATTGTTTACTGATTGAATCTGTACCTCAGACAAAGGAGTTTGTGCTGTTGTACAATAATTTACCAGCTTGTATCAGAAAGGCAAGTTCTAGCAACTGGATAAGATTATATAGCAACCATTATGTGCCCATAGCACCTTTAAAAATGGTGATGTTGCATAAATAAATGGTGCTTTCAAACTGCAACAATTTAATTAAGCTATGTTATCAATGCAGAAGAATGTCAATGCCTTTATAAATATTGTAAATGCTCACAGCAGTACAATAAGGCAGTAGACAGCACGCCCCAAATAACAAGGCTTATTGTATCTTTGGCTCATTTGAATGTATGCTAGAATAAGATGCAACTGTAGATAAACAAAATGTCTAATTTAAAGGCACAAAATAAATGCATGGTATCTTAATGAGTTTAATTGCTAAATGTCTGTTAATTCCTGTGATACTCTCATGTTTTACATGTAACGGAAAGGTGCTATATTGGCACCTGACCCGACACAGACAAATGCGGGAGGCACACTGATGAAACAAATAAATGTTTTATTGCTCCCCCGGGTGGTGACCATGGAGCCCAACAGGGATGAGCTCCAGTGTTCCACCATTGTGGCCCTGATGCAACCCAGGGGGGCTGCCACCAAGTGTTCCGGGGAACGTAGGGTGAAGCCAATGGCTGTTCCCCCGGATCCAGTGTCAAAGGGGCGTTCCGGCTAGATATGGGACCCGGCCACTGCCCCCCACAACAAATGCTTTACTTTTAATTTATGTAATACAAATGAACATAAAAAATGCAAGTTTTCAGTAAGTTTTGTCAAATTAATGAAGGGTTAAAATACAAATTCAGCTTAAGAAGTTTAATTTTATTTGTGAATGACATTTAAAATTGACAATGCAATAAACTTAATTCCATAATAATTATTATACCAACCAAAGTTGTTTCTATTAATTAATTAAGGTTTTCTGAAGCTGTATGCTCTGAGGAGCTTTAGTTCAGTTTTCACATGTTTACGCTAAAAAGTGAATAATAGTAAAATGTATATTTTTCCAAAATCTTCTATCAGTGTCTTCCAAAAGTCAGTTATTTCAATGCTAAGACAACTACAACCTTAAAAGTGGATACTGTTTTAGCAAACTGCAGGCTGTGATACTTCACAGTGCCTAGATCCACAGAATATTCTTGAAAAATCTGATGATTCTAAATGAGCCTGGTGTGACAGACTGTGTGTTTATGTATTGACTCATACAGCACCTTGTAACAGGACAATAGGTGTCTACTTATGTTTTCAATGCAGGAACACTTGGATGCCTTTGTTGCAAATACTCAAGGTATACTCTGAAGCCCCTGTTTCAAATGCCCAATAACAGCATATTTTCTGAATTAGTTGTTTGGGGACAGTGATTACAGTTTTCTTTTAAAACCAGTCTTTAAAGATGAAAGAAAAAGACTTCCCTTTTTATATCCTAACATTTTGTAAAAGTAACATATGTTTTTACATTGTATTCATGAATACTCAGTACATTTAAAAAGAATGAAGAATGTATGTGTTACTGTGTTGACCTGCCATTGATTTTCTAGTATATTCATTAGTTAATTTTAATGATGGCACAGTAGCATACAAATCAAGTATTGTAATGCTCAAATATTAAATCATCTCTTAATTTAAAAATGAAAAATATAACAATGCATAAATTTAATAACACAACACAAACAACTTTGTGTTCTGTTTTTTGTCAAGTTACCATTTCCGTGGTTTAACTACAGGTGTGTTGAATTATGAAGCGTTCACAAAACTGTGACTTATGATGACTTTAACAAAGTGAAAAAAGCAGGCCTCATGAGCTGAAGGCAACTAAAGCAGAGACAATATAATGAGAATTAAGCTTAGGAGAATCCTAGAGACAGCAAAGTAATTACTTTCCATCAGTCTACCCATGTCTTAATTATTAATGAGAAATTACAGTAGCTGACACAGATGTTATTTGATTGCAGTTCTCAATTTATTAAAAATTATTGAAAAGTATCAATCAATGAACCAATTAATTTAATAACAGATCCCTGAGTAAAACTGTTGAAGAGACAGTTTTTGCAATACTTAATTGAAGCTGTACCCAACCTGACAACAACAGCATTCAGGACTCGGCACATACAATATTCTACTTTATGCAGGATAAAGACAGAAAATGCATGCAGTCCTCGTCAATAAAAGGATAACTTGAAGTGCATTTAAATCCTGACTAAAAATTGACAAAATTAGATATACTATAATTGCAAAAATGTATTTAAACATAGGTTAAAATTGACCAAAAAATAAGAATATTTAGAAAATGTTTAATCTCATCTGTTAGGAGATTATGTGTAGTATATTCCCATTTCTTCCCACATCCAAAAATGTGCAAGTTAGGTTAACTGGTATCTATAAATTGATATCCTACTGAAAGTTTTCTCCTTCATAAGACCCTACCCTAACAGGAAAGGCTTTAATTCTCTATAATAGATGATGTTACTCTATAATAGATGATGCTACTTTACAGGACAGATAGATAATTTCATAGATGGATGGATTGATGGATGGGAAATTTTGAATATTAGCCTCATTTAGACAACGGCACATCAAAAACTTCATAAATTCAGTATTTTTCTTCTGTTAAATAACTCGTAACCACAAAAGAGGTGCAAACGATTACCAACTGAATGTAAAATGGATTTAATTTCAAAACAGTGGTTTTTGGTTCTATAATTTATTTCAAACTACAGTACTTGTGATTTGAAAGCTTCTAAATGTTTTCTTCAAGGTTTCAGTTAATGGATCAAGTTTAAGTTCTTTTCATTAGTCAAAGAATAGAACCTAGTCTTCTACAAAATCTTAAGCCTGAGGAGTTATAAAATGTAAGCATACTTAACAAAACATTTTCAGGTGAATAGAATTATATTAATGTATGTAGTATACTGTATGTGAAAATATTTCAAACAAGAATCTATAAAATCATTTTTGTTGAACTTGGCCTGCCCAACTTAAAATCAATGTCTAAAATATACTGTGCATCCTAATTAACATAGTTAATTGGCTTTTACAGTGATTCAAATCATTCTGTTTTCCAAACTATTGAAAACTCCACATTTACAACCCCGAATCAGAAAAAGTTGGGACGCTATGAAAAATGCAAAAAAACCAAAAAACCAGTGATTCTTAAATTTACTTTGACTTTAATTTCATTGCAGATAGTATGAATCCAAGATATTTCATGTTTTGTTGGGTCAACTTCATTTCCTTTGTTAATATACTTCCATTCCTGCATTTCAGGCCTGCAATGCATTCCATAAAAAGTTGGGACTGTAAAGTATTCACCACTTTGTAATGTTGCCATTCCTTCTCGCAACACTTAAAAGACATTTTCGCACTGAGGAAACCAAGCAATGAAACCAAGCTATTTTGTCCCTTTGTTCCTGAAAAGACGTCTTAAGTTGTGCAACAGTACATGGTCGTCGTTGTGGCATTTTTTGTTTAAAAATTCTCCACACATTCTCTACTCTGTACAGGTTAGGACTGCAGGCAGGCCAGTCTAGTGCCTGTACACCTCTTCTTCTGTTGCCTTCCCTTTAGTAATTTATGCAGAAAGTGGTTTTGCCCTGTTGAAAAAAGCATTGAAAAGATGTAATCTTAAAGGCAGCATATGTTGTTCCAAAATCCCAATGTACTTTCCTACATAAATGCTGCCATCACAGAAGTATAAATTACCTTTGCCATGGGCGCTAACAAAGGAAATCTTGGGGAATCATTTTAAATGTTATTGTGTAAATGATATCACCTGGCATAAATTATGGTAACTGCTCCTTAGCATCTAGCCATCACAACATGGCAATGGCAACAATTATGCCAAAACAAAGTGGTGATGCAGAACAAACGTTAAAGAATAAGCAATCAAGTATAACTTTCTAATAATACAAATTAATGCCAAAACAAAAATGAAGCTAAAAGCTCCATATATATAATGGTGCAAAAATCATGCCAGATATATTTACAATAGTCGGCTGACATACCAGATGGACAGACCACCTGAAAAAGTTTCTGAAGGAAGAAAGAGAACTGACCTTTCCAGTTAAATGTCACTAGAGGATTATACATTTGGGTTGGAAAAAACTGCAATCCATGTATAGTCTCTGCAAAACAGGTTGTTCCTGGACAATTATTCATACAATAAAGGGCTGGCTCAGCTTAGCTAAGTGATAAAAAATGCTACTAAATTCATCTGCCTGCCGATCGTTTGGTTTCATTAAAAGAGCCCCATTCTGGTAACTGGTGACAGAGAGAAATGTAGCTGCTGTGTGGTAGTTTTGAGAAATGTACATGTCCTCCTGTGCCTATTCCTCATAACCTCTCATAAATTGTGGTGCTTTTAGAATATTTTTTTCTGATGCAATGCTTGCTCCAACAGGGTTTACCATTATCTGGCAACTATTGCCTAAACACACTCTCTCCTTGTTTTAACTTGCTATAGTTGGAACCCTGCCCAGCCATTTACCAACCATACCCTTTCTTCCATTGCCTACCCTTTTCCAGTAATGCATGCCAGTCAAGCCACAGTGTGCAGAAAAAAATACCATGAAGACTCATTTCAAAGATCTGTTTAGCATGTTTACTACAGGTTTTAAACATAAGATGAATAAAGAATGGAGCATTATGCCAAACTGTTTGAAATTTAAAGTAAATTAATGTGAAGCAACTAAATTTATTGATTTCCATGAGAAAATTGACATCTTCATGGGTCACACAGCAAACTGAGCTTTCTTTTACAGTATAATTTGGAGAAATTTGTGTTTGTATCATAAATGATGTTATTTGTTCATGGTTTTCTTGTGTTATTTGTATTATTGTATTTTACTCTGGCTTACTGTCTCTTATTCTATTTCAATGTTTTATATATCCTAAATTTATCTTTATTTAGTGTTTAATTTGGATATTGCTTGTATACTGTATACTGTTTTGCATATGCCCTGTTGTTTTTTCTGAATTTCCATGAAAGTGCTTTGAGCATGGGAAATGTTCTATATAAACAAAATGCATTATTTTAATTATGGTAGTTGTTGTTGTTAATATTATTAGAAACTGATGAAACAGTATTTCTGAGAGCATGCTTAGAGCACTTTCTATGACACTTATCAGGCCTGGAAGTTTGCAAAACTGCTGAAATGGGAAAAAAAAAAGTATCAAAAGGGGTAACACATTAGGTTGTGTGGAGCACTAAAATATGAAATCAGATGTTTTAAATGGGTGTACAGTTTGATTAAGATGTTTCCCCAGCTCAGTTCTGAAATGACATGTAATATGCTGTGTACTGTACTAACAGATAACTGGAGGCACAGAAAGCGTAAAATATGCTATCTTTTTATTTAAATAAATAAACTTAAAAAAATAACTTTTCTTAATTTTTTAATTCTGGATATTTTTTATGTATAAAAGAAAAAATACAGTTGAACTCTCCTTATTTGAGAGGTTTTATACATGACACTTGAAGCAGACAGAAGAGCTACAGAGCTACAAATCAGACTAAATCAATATACATGTGGTACTATTTCTGCTTCAGTTATAATGGAGGTCAGGGGCATTGAACCTCTAACCCAAACCTTGTAAATGTAAAGGAAATAGTCAAACTACTCCAAGTCCATGACTAACTAATTTAAGTCCCCCGCTGTTGTTCCTCCAATACATTCCACTTTGAAAAAGAGAGCTGACACCAGCAGGCCTGCCAGTAAACTTCAAATACATCAATGAGATTGTCCAAGAAAGCTCTGACATTTTGTGAGGCCACAGCAAAGCAAAGGGGAATAATTTAGGGCCCATTTAAAGAAAATACTGGTGGACTTCACATTCATTGGCACATGTACTGCAGGGGTCAGGGAAAACAGAGCCCGCTGGAAAAACAGATTAACAGAACACACAACACAGAAAGACGCTTGTTTTTTCTGCCCTACTGTTGATATGTCACTGTCCCTGACAGAGTGTTTCTGTGAACAGGCTTAGACTAGGCTCTTCAATTTAAACAAAAAATAAAATGCATTCACTCAGGCATTCTGATTATATTCACAATAGCACTTTTGTGATTCTAGTTAGAACAAAAATGACAAAAGGAAAATCAAAGTAAAGTAGTAGCATGTCCTGTGGGGTCTGAACAATACTAAGCCATGTTATGACTGAATAGCGAGATTCCCTCATACAAAAGAATTTCATGGTTTTATAGTCATAATACATTCATGACGGTTGCAGTCTGACAGGTATATATGTGACTGTTTGTGTAGGAAGTATGTTTTTTTGTTTTATATTTTAATCATACTATATAGTATTTCTAAATATGCACAGTGCTTTGAGCTTATCTATAAGCAACATACTACATAAAAATAAACTGAAATGATTTTTTAAAAATAGTTTACCAGTATAGAACCAATGTATACTAGCACCTTTGCATATTTGTATTTGTGGATCATATTCTGTTAAACACAATTGCACTAAAATTCTCGGTCTGCAAATTTTTAATAAAAAAAATGCATAACATGTTCTACTTATAGCAGGAAGGTTAGTCTAAAAATAGTATTACAAAGTTGCAAACAATTTTATCTAGAAGTGCATATCTTGATGAAATAATAAGAGAAAACTAGCTTCAATTTGCACTGTCTATAATAGCCTAATAAATTTCACACTCCATAAGCTCCTACTTCTGCCTTCTGGATCTCTAGCTTTTCTACACTTTAGCTGTCTTCAGTTGTTGCTCTTTATGTTATTATTTGTGTCATTTCATTAATATTTTAGGTATTACACAACTAGTTTAATTTCAGAGATTTATAAAGATAAAGTTTGAATGTCATCAGTACTATTTAAGATTATTCATAATCTCTAACCTGCTCTGCATGTGTATAGTGCCAACTTCCGGATTGGACGTGCTTTTTTTCAATTCCACTTGTTCCGGGCTGATAATTACTTTCCTTATTTTCTGAATTTGCACCTAGATTATTCTTTTTCTTTTTTGTCTCTCCAACACTTTTGAGTCTCTTTTCTCCGCGCTGCTTTCTTCTTTGCTTAATCGTCTACGTTTCATCTATAACATATTGCCCTTATACGCTTCATATGCTCTGAGAGTCCTGGATCTGTGTGTGCTCAAAGCCAAAACATGACTGAGTGTGTTGCTGCCCGTGCTCTTATTTGGTTGTAAGTAGGGCGTGTCTTGCAAGAATCTCATGTTCTACGTCATCGCGAGACGGTCCTGGGTCAATCCCTTGGCACAAAGTCTCATGTTTAAGGTCCCTGCGAAACGCTCTGTGGCCAATCTCTTTAGTCTCACGGGTCTTTTAAGTATCTTCCGTGATCTTAACGTGAAGATCACATCTCAACGCCCTACTGTTTCTCTGCAGGATTTTTTTGTTATAATAGAGAGATTTCTCACCTGACTACACACTACACTTTGAAATCCTACTTCTTCTGCTTTCAGCATGTCATTAAATGCCTTCTGAAAATCACAATAAATAAAATAATATGCACCATTTTCATCATATCCTTTTGTTGCTTCCTCATAGAATTCCATGTTTGCTGATGACATTGTGATCTGTAGCAATAGTAGGGAGTAGGCTGAGGATACCCTGGAGAGGTGGAGATATGCTCTAGAGAGTAGAGGAATGAAGATCAGTAGGAACAAGACAGAATACATGTGTGTAAATGAGAGGGAGTTCAGTGGAATGGTGAGGATGCAAGGAGTAGAGTTGGCGAAGGTGGATGAGTTTAAATATTTGGGATCAACAGTACAGAGTAATGGGGATTGTGGAAGAGAGGTGAAAAAGAGAGTGCAGGCAGGGTGAAATGGGTGGAGAAGAGTGTCAGGAGTAATTTGTGACAGACGGGTATCAGCAAGAGTGAAAGGGAAGGTCTACAGGACGGTAGTGAGACCAGCTACTGTATGTTATATGGGTTGGAGACAGTGGCACTGACCAGAAAGCAGGAGACAGAGCTGGAGGTAGAAGAGTTAAAGATGCTAAGATTTGCAGTGGGCGTGACGAGGATGGATAGGATTAGAAATGAGTACATTAGAGGGTCAGCTCGAGTTGGACGATTGGGAGACAAAGTCAAAGAGGCGAGATTGCGTTGGTTTGGACATGTGCACAGGAGAGATGCTGAGTATATTGGGAAAAGGATGTTAAAGATAGAGCTGCCAGGGAAGAGGAAAAGAGGAAGGCCTAAGAGAAGGTTTATGGATGTGGTAAGAGAGGACATGCAGGTGATGGGTGTAACAGAACAAGATGCAGAAGACAGGACGATATGGAAGAAGATGATCCGCTGTGGCAACCCCTAATGGGAGTAGCCGAAAGAAGAAGAAGAAGAAGTAAACACAACTTTCCCACATATGAACCCATAACTGATCAGCAAAATCCCTGTCTTTGCCATTTGCTGCTCAATCTTTTCCTTAATAATTCCTGTACATTAAGCTTACTGGCTTATACCTTGGATCTTCCCGTTCACCCATTTTACATATATAACAGGATAATATTTGCTATTAATAAGCTAAATAAGATAGTAAGTTTTTTTTTCAGTTTTTTATGTGAACTTTTATATTGTTGTGGTAGCTACTAATACCACATAAAAGGGGAAGTGTTTGCTTTTTGTTTTGCTTTGCAACTTAATTCAGACAAGGAAATGGTTGAGCACCAAATAAAGAATTAAAATGGCCATTTTGTGGCATTACTGAAATAAGTACATGGGTTCTGAACCACTGGATACACTGGTATACATGTAATCAATGTGAATATTGACAAAACAATACCTTTGTGCATGCACATCACATGAACATGTACCGATAAGGCATGTCAAAATGACACTTGACACTGTAGGGAGACTGAAAAAAAAAAACGGGTAAACTTTGAGAACCAGAAATAGGCAATGACCAAGCTGGAATTCAAATTGAGTCTCTTAGACATGTGACAGTGCAACACTAACCACTGCACCACAGTTTTCCCCTCTTACTCTAGCTAAAAATATCAAGCTATCAATTATATTTATTTTAAATTACTTATTACAGTATTTTCAAACTTCATGATTCAGTCTTGAATTGAAGAGGTTAAAAGTCGAGAGCAACTGACACCACCTGAACTGACCTTGTCAATAGTGTAAATGGAACAGCTGATTAGTTTTCCCATTTTAGTTATATAAAAAGAGAAATCCCTCATGGTAAGTATGGGACTCGGGAATGATTCTTTAATTAGAGACATTAATCACTGTGACCACTGCTGTCACACCTCTTAATCAGAAGCGTGTAATTAGATCATTAGTATCTCATTAAGAAACTTAATGTGGCATGGAAAGCTGTTAAAAGCATAAAATGTATACTATCTTATTGTGCACAAGGTATGTCCTACAATTTAAATAGCACTCCATCTTATAACATACAGTATGTTTTGCTGGCAGTAAATTGCACTGGACCAGATTGTTAAAAGAGGAACCTATTAAAGTGATCAGAGGAGCAAACGGCAATGAAATGGTATACTGTATGTACAGGATTGTTCTTAACAATCAAGATGAAGTAATTGTGTGGGTATTTGACTGCAAGGAACACAAAGAAGTCTGATTATTAAATTTCTGTCATTAACACATCTGGTACAAAAGTGTTAAAACTTTAATTTTAGCCATGTATTAGGGTAAATTACTCCTGTAAAACACCAGAATGCAAATTAGCTTTTGTAAGGAGAAGTTTATAACAAGACCTCAACAGTTTTATGTATTGATATGTTGTAGAACTTTCAAACCATGAAAGCTTGTGAATACTGCACTAGTCTGTAAACCACAAGGCTGCCAATTCAAAGTTCATCTCTAATTAATTGTATGAAGCTGAATGAACCACGACTCTCAATCACTGCAGAAATATGGAATGAAAATTGCTGTGTGTTTCTCAGTATTACTCAGTATTAAAGATAAGGAAAATGCTAGGAATTAAGACACTTGCAAATCTTTGTAGACAATGTATTCTTATCTTATGAGCACTTGTGCTACAAATTTTACTTTCCAGCTACATACTTTTTCTCTATACACAAATAAAAATTTTATCTAAAAGAAACCTACCCAACATTCCACATCTTGCATCCGCATCTATCCCAGAAGCTATATGGGTTAGTCTTGGTGAAGACTCATACTGCATTTCAACAATAACAAAATATTTCAAGGAATCTACTCTTTAAAGACCTTTCAATTGGCATCTCAGAAAAGGAGGGGAACTAAGCAATACAAAGAACACACCCTAGTTCTATGCATACCAAGCATTCCATATTTTAACTAAAAGTCTTTCATTGATCACATTTATTGTCTAAAATGTAATCAGGGCAAGATCTAATTTACCATCTGGCTCCTGCCTATTATAGATTTTGGAAATCCAGTAAACCACATTTTAAATAAAAATCTTTACATAGTGTATTTCTGACACAGCTTTAGTGTCAAAATTACTCCTAATTCAGTGATATTTGGTATACTCTGAGATGTCATTAAAGTGCATAAGGATAAATCGAATTTTATGGCCTATAACACAGTACTAGCAAGTTTATCTCACTCAAATGGAAGAATTTTCTATATTATCTCAAATTAGAAAAATCTTTTTCTCTCTTACAGGATTATGTACAAAACTTTTTAAAAACATAGCAAGAATTCATTAATATTATTTTACAATAAGCAAATTGGGCCTGTGATTGACTCTCTAATTCTTCTACAAAATTGAAAAAGTTAGATTTTTTTTTGTATTGCTTGCTTCTCTCTTCTTTTTCTCTCGATTCTTGTTTTTCTCTTTTTTCCTTTGCATTTCCATTATTCCTTTGTATTCTCTATATTGATTTTAAAGTAAATGGTTATACCTGTTGTTTTTATTTGTTTAATCAAGTAGCTTGTTATTATAATGTTTTAGGTTTTGAAAATAAAATACAGTAAAACCTCGATTATCCGTTACTCGATTAACTGTCAGTCTCCATTAATTGTCAGGGCAAAAAAAAAAAAACAAAACAAAAAACACTGTGCAGGCCAACTACTGCTGCACAATACGCTACAAGCTATGCACATTGGAACAACTCTTCCTTGTGCTAGCGTATAATGTTTTTCCCCAGTACCACATGTCATGGCACATTTTGAAATCACAGTGTTAGTTACGTACCTTCAGCTTTAATAGCGTTTTGTAGGTTTTCTCTTTTGTTATAATTAAACCACTATACATTGTCATGGCCATTAAACATATGCATGTGGTGTTGGAATTGTCATGAAAAATTGAAATTATTAAACATTTATGAAATGGCAAAAGTGCTTCAAGTATTGCTTCAATTTACAGAGTAGGAAGAACAACAGTGACAGATATAAAGCGTGATACCAGCAAAATTGAAAAACATGTTGAAAATGGAAACCACTGACGGTAATGTTATTCTGTATTAATGTTAATGTTCTTCGATATTGTAATTTTCTTTTTAAATTCTGTTATATTATGTTTTGTTAATATATTGTGACGTGCAGGCAGCTTGTGATGCGTTGTGGAGGAGCAGAAAGGGTAGAATGAATGGTATAAATGATTGGACTGGGTAAAGTGCTTCTGCTCTATGAGTGGTGGACACACCTCTTAGAAGATATATGACAGGAGAAGATAGGAGAAATAGAAAGGTGCAGCAGAAGGAAGTTTTGAGTAGAGAGTCAGGAGACAATAAGCAGGAGTGTTTGTGGTATAGAGAAAGGCAGAGCACAAGGGGCAGTAGATAATTATCAGTAGGAAAAGCTTTGTTTTATTGTTTTGGAGATGGGCTCTGTAACCTATATAACAGAGTATAAGACAGGGCACAGTTTGTTACGGAACAAATACTCCAAGTAAAACGTAGAAAGTTCCAGCTCTTCTGAGTTTTATTTGCTTATTACACTGGTCATTACAATATAATATAAATGAATTATTTTTGTTAATGCTATATTGTATTTTGTTAATATAGTTTTTTTGGTTAATAAATACGACCTCTCACTAAACTAATCTACTATATATCATTTTTAAAGCAGCTGTTCTGTTCAGCACAGTGGGTGCGGCAATGCACTGCAATCAGTGCATGTTCCCAACTTCTCTCTCTCTCTCTCTCTCTGTTCTGTTATCTGTCATTTCTCTTACTCGTCATGGCCTCGGACCTGACCCATGATGGATAATCAAGGGTTTACTGTATATAAAAATATTTTAAAAGTGAGATATTGTCACACTTGGGTCACAGAATTGCGCAGAAACACAGGAGATTGTAGAGACAGGAACTTTATTCAAACACTTCAAACAAACATGTCTCTTTCAGAAGTAAAACGAGCTCAGTATGCAGTTACTCGATTAAAGAATAGACAAACATCATAGGGGTGCACAACGGGAGCAGGAGCCCCAACAGGAGCAGAGGATGTCTGGAGGAGGAGGAGGAGGAGAGAGAAAACAAAGCATTCAGCCAAAAAAGGAAAGGTGCTGTTCAGGATTTTAAGTATGCGAAGCCTATCACACGACAGAGCAGCCGCAAGTATAGCCCAGCAACTAAGGGAGCAATGTGAAGGTAGTCTATCAGCATTTTTTAAGATGGGTTTTTTGAGGAGTGTCCGTGTCTTCTAGGGGTGTGTTGAGCCCCCCTGGTCACAATATATTATATATATTATGCCTAGACTTTTATTTGGGAAGTTTGTTTTTATTCACTTCTTGTAGTATGTTAGATTCAACTTAACATTAAAGAAATTTATGATAAAACAAAAAGTAATTTGAATTGAAAGATTTATTAGAATGCAGAGAGCAACACATGTCATTTAAAGAAATGCAGATGTCAAGATCGATACTTTTATAGAAAAAAATGTCAGTATTGATAGTTTGTAGATCAATATGAGTTTCAGTTTTCTTCCTACCAAGAATATATCGTACTCTGGGGTTTTTCATAACTAACTAATAAAATAAACTCACTACACTTCTTAAGTGTGAGAAAGAAAGCTGTGCTTGATGTTAACTACAGTCAATTCATTAATCTCTTAAACTAAAAAAATTATTTGTCTTTATGATTAGTAAATAACAGCCAAAGGATGTGGCAATTGCCCATTTCTCTGGCTAACTTGCTTACTCTTTAAAGAAGAACCATATACCCTCCAGTTAAATAGACTTAAAAGTTACATTTGTATTATTTGTAATTGCAAGTTGTCTTCTCAAAATAGGTTTGATATTCTTTTCAAAAGCAATTAATCCTAGTTCTGCTATCTCAGATAACTATTAATAGCAAAAAGAAGAATATGGAAGATGAAAGAAAAGAATATCCTCTTTAATAAAATCCCTTTGTGCGTCCAGGTGTCCGTGTGTGTGTGTCTTCTGGTGAAGTGCGCATGCGTGGGGCATGGGGCGATGCGCGATATTACTGTCAGAGAAAGTTACAGGCGTTTTACGGAAATACAAACCAGTATTACTGTGAGAGGAAATTAAAGGTACACAATACAGTGACGTATATTACAGCCACATACAAGCCAGTATTACTGTCAGAGGAGATTAAAGGCATATTACCGACGCGCACGCCTGTATTACCGCCAGAGAAAATTAAAGGTACATTACGGACGTACAAGCCAGCAGACGTACAAGACAGTATTACTGTCACAGAAAATTAAAGACACACAATACACGGCGGCAGCCCACGAAGAACGGTCAGCTGAGCAAGTAAATATCAACAAAAGAAAGGCTGAAAGAAAGAAAAATACGACCAACAAAAAGAATGAGGTCAAAGTCCCTTGCCATTTAATATAGACTGTTCCTACTAATGTTTATGCACTACTGTTCTAGCGCCCGTTATTGTAACAGGCTAAATGACTAGTCTTACAATAAAATACAATGTAGAGAAAATACTGCCTTATTCAAAGCAGAATTCAAAGGAACTCAAAAGAGGGCAAGTCAGTCCAAATAAATGAGGGAATTAGTATCTAAGAAGAAACTGAAATATCAGTGGGTATAATATAATTTGTTTGCTGGGAAAGGCCTGGAAAACTGTGTTGAACATTCACCCTTATCTTTTCATCTACAGTAAGTGTTTGCACTAATTTTAGACAGTTTCTTACAGCTTCCAGTATGTCTATGCTTAAAGATGCACAGAAAACACATTGATAGACCTATATGAGAAAGTAGAGTATGAGCATCATTATAGTCTCTGATACTTTAGTAAGTGCCTAAATCTTCCCCATCCAAAGTAACATACAGTACAAATTGCTGGTTTTGAAATAGTTTTAATATTCAATGTGTTACTTTAAGCATAGGGTTTTTTTTTCTTTTTTTCTTGGATGAAATGTGGACACTTTTTGGCAGAAGATAAGAGTTGTTGGACACTTAATGAACTCCGCATTTTTGCAACAGGGGCTCAAACCTTGCAGATCACAGGCATCTTAAAAAAGAAATGCAAAGCATAGCCAGTCAGGAAAGACCATGGACTAAGACAAAGAAGAATCGCATGCAGAAAAATTTTGATTATGTCTCAACTGAAGGGATTTGAACAAAGCTATCAAACATCTGTACTATGCCTCATGAATGTTTGATTACCATTGCACCCAAGCTAACCAGAGAATGCTAGTCCTGTGGGGACACTAGACCATAAAGCTAGAATAAAAAGCATCCAAGACCACATAACAAATTAGATAGATTCAGCTAAAATCTCTGACTTCCTAATGTCATAATTTCAGCTCAAGAAAGTTTGAAATTTAAACTGCTGAAACATGGTGATGGTAACAGATATTTACTTGTATATTATAATGCCAGCACCAAACAAAAACTTGACTGAAACATTGTTATAATGTGTTTTAACATTCTTATAAGCAAGAAGCCTGACTTAAGTCCACAAAAGTAGAGTTCCTGCTTTTGTGGAGAGTTACCATAAAATATTCCTGTATATATTATTCGTAGTACTGTACTACACCCTCAGTTACAAAGGAAAGGGGTTATACAGCAGATGCACAGATATGCTTTTAAACACAGTACAACAACTTCAGAAAAGTCATGTACACGCAGATAAACACCTGCATTTAAGTGGCAGAAAAGTAAAAGAAATCCAATTCATATAAGAGCAGAGATGGCTTGAGTAGCAGTAGAAGTTCTGAACATGTGAGAATATAACAACATTTTAGTATCAAGTTTCAATTTCTTCTTATAAAGCATAGTTCTGCTACTAGGTTTAGATCACTGTACACCAATTAAACGTACATTATTTGTACATTAAAACAAAATAAGATATATAATTAAATCATAAATTATGATGTTGAAACAAAAGCACATCAATCTAAATGCAGAAGAAATATATTTAAAATTGATTTTTAAAATCACTAGTTTAAATATTATAGTAAAATATAACATTTGCAAACATTTAGTTTTTATTACAACATACACTTTTACTTTCCAAATGATGTACTACAAGAATGAAGGACACCATTGGGACAAAGGAAATAGTGAGTTCCACAACTACAAGCATCAGTTCTGTAAGCAGCCTTAAAAACACCCCCAAGGAAAAGATGTTTCAAGGAGATATTTAAGTGTAAGATCAATAAATATATCTGACAGATGCAGTCTTACCATTTCCAAGAAGACAAATTGTATCTTTGCTGTTAGACCTACATCACAAATATTAACTGATGAAATGGAAGTTGAAACATTCACTTGGTCAGGATTGCAGGACTAAATACAACTGAAGAAACATGAAAATGATAGACATGATCTGACAAAAATGGTTGCTTAGGCACCACTATCTGTGAGAAGACAGTTTAATTGGGAGAGTCAGGCACTTTTTCTGCAGGGGATTTGAGTCTCAGCCAGTAATAACAGGAGATAAATGGGTGCCCTGGGGAAATTAATGTGTGTGGTCTATAGATTTTCTAGTTTTTTCTTTTATTAGTATCACATATTCTTGTGTTATCATTTACCCAACTTATTTTAGAGGCTTCACAATGAATGTGTTAAAAAACATTGAGATAGACTAAATACACATTAAAAATAAAAATCCATCCATCCATCCATCCATTATCCAACCCGCTATATCCTAACTACAGGGTCACGGGGGTCTGCTGGAGCCAATCCCAGCCAACATAGGGTGCAAGGCAGGAAACAAACCCTGGGCAGGGCGCCAGCCCACCGCAGTAAAAATAAAAATGATTTAGTATAATAATAATATTGTGTGGGTCTATTTCAGGTGCTCTGATTTCTTCCTACTGTTCAAAGATGTGCAGGTTAAGTAAACTGGAGATGCTTAATTGGCCTTTGTGTTTGTTTAACCTGCGATGGACTGGTGCCGTGTCCTGGGTTTGTTACTGCCTTACAGTACACCCTATGTTGACTGGGATAGGCTCCAACA